>NW_026975015.1:0-281177 GCF_030014295.1 Loxodonta africana
CAATGCAATTCGACGGGATTCGACGCGAAACGGCACGATTCCAACGGGATTCAGTGTGATTCGTCTTGGTTTCTATCCATTTAGCTCTTTTGGGCTCTATTTGGCTCTATTCGGCAATGTTCGACTCTGGTCTACTCTACTCTTCTATACTCTGCTCTTCTCGACCCTATTCTTTCAGTTCTGTTCTCTTCTGTTCTACTGCACTCTATTCTACCCTACCCTACCCTAACTTAGCCTACTGTAATCTGTTCTATGCTATTCGACACACTTGAATGGGATTCGAGCTGATTCGGGTCATATCGGCTCGATTCATCTCCTTTCTGCTCCATTAAACTCGATTCGGTTCTATTCGGCTCTTTTCCACTCTATTCGGCTCTTTTTGGCAGTATTCGACTCTATTTGAGTCTAGTCGACTCGATTCTTTCTGTTCTGTTCTATTCTACTCTATTCTATTTTTCTCTGCCCTACCCTAACCTTACCTTCCCCACACTAATCTATTTGATTCGATTCGACACATTTCAAACGACTCGACATGATTCATCTCGATTCACCTTGAATTTGGTCAATTCAGCTGTATTCAGCTCTGTTTGGCTCTTTTCGGCTCTCTTCAGCTCAATTTGACTCTATTCTACTGGACCCGACTCTACTTAATTCTATTCTCTTCTTTCTATTGTGTTGTGTTGTGTTGTAGTCTAGCCTCTCCTGCCGTACCCTCCTCTACTCTAATCTATTCGATTCAACGCATTTCGACGCGATTCCATGTGATTAGGCTTGAATCGGCTCGATTTAGCTCTATTTGGCTTGAATTGGGTCAATTCGTCTCGATTCTGCTCAATTCAGCATAATTAGGCTCGAGTGAACCTTATTCAGCCCTGTTCAGCTCTACTCAACCCTTTCTACTTTATTTGTCTCTATTTGGCTCCATTCAACTCCCTTCCACACCATTCTACTCTATT
This sequence comes from Loxodonta africana, assembly GCF_030014295.1. NCBI lineage: Eukaryota > Metazoa > Chordata > Mammalia > Proboscidea > Elephantidae > Loxodonta > Loxodonta africana. The sequence goes on from NW_026975015.1 coordinate 957, forward strand.
CTATTCTGTTCTAGCCTACTCTACTCTAATCTATTCTAATCGATTCGATTCATCACGATTTGTCTCCTTTCCTCTCCATTCGAATCGATTGGGCTTGAATTGGATCTATTCATCTATATTCTGCACTACCCGACTCTGACTATTCCACTCTACTCAACTCTACTCCGTTCTACTCTTGGTATTCTCTTCTGTTCTACTCTATTCTATTCTTCTGTGCCCTTCCCTACTGAATCCCAGTCTAACCTACACTACTCTAATCTATTCAATTTAATTCGATTCCATTCAGTTTGACACCATTCGACCCGATTTGAGACAATTCGACGGGATTCGGTGAGATTCCGCGAGATTTGATGCGTTTTGGTGGGATTTGATGGAATTCGACGAGATCCGATGCAATAGGATGCAATTAAGTGTGTTTTGGCTCGATTTTGCTGGGTTCAGTTTGTCTCTATTTGGCTCGTTTCAGCTCCACTAGGCTCCATTCATCCCGAATCTGGTCGACTCGACTCGATTCGGCTCATTTTGGCCATATGTGGTCCTATTCAGCGTTATTCGGCTCTATTCAACTCTTTTCTACTCTCTGCATCTGTGTTCGAATCCATTTGACTCCATTCCACACCATTCTATTCCATTCTACACTACTGTACTCTACAAAACCCTCCCCCACCCTACCCTATCCTAATCTAGTCTGCTCTTTTCTAGTCTCCTTTTCTATTTTCTCTATTCCATCCTATGCTACTCTACCATATCCTACACTAAGCTAACCTACCCTGACCTGTGCTGTTCTATTCTATTTCCTTCTATTTTCTCTGTTCCACCGTATGCTTCCCTACCCTATGCTACCCCACCGTACCATAGTCTACTACTTAGGGTTACTCAATAAGGGTCCTAATTAAGGGGAGTAGTTTGGGCAAGGGTACTCCTTAAGGCAAGGGTACTAGTTCAGGCTACTAGTTATGGGCAGGGCACTAGTTAAGGCCAGGCTACTAGTTAAGGCATGGGTACTTGTTGAGGGTACTGGTTAAGGCAAGGGTACCAGTTCAGGCTACTTGTTAAGGACATACTACTAGTGAAGGCAAGGGTACTAGTGAAGACTACTGGTTAAGGCAAGGGTACTTGTTAGGACTACTAGTTAAGGCAAGGGTACTAGAATAGGCTACGTGTTCAGGCAAGGGTACTCGTTCAGATTACTGACTTAGGGTACTATTCAAGACGAGTTGTCTTGGCTACTGCTCTATGCCACTAGTCTAGCTGACTAGTCCAGCTTACTAGTCTAGGCTTCTACTCTAGCCTTCTCTTGTCTACTCTAATGTAGTCTACTTGCATCTACCCTAGTCTTCCTATCATAAACTACCCTACCCTAACCTATTCTAATTGATTCCATTTGATTCGATTCAAAGCATTTCGATGCGACCGGACACCATCACTCTTGAGTTGGCTCGATTCCGCAACATCAGCGCGATTCAGCTCGATTTGGCTCCAATCGCTTCAATTCAGCTCGTTTCCACTCGGTTCAGCCTTATTCGGCCCTATTTGGCTCGATTCGACTCTTTTCTACTCTATTTGTCTCTGTTCGACTCCATTTGACTCCACTCTTCTCCATTCTACGCTATTCTGTTCTACTCTACCCTACGATACTCTAATCTATTCGATTGCATGTGATTCGAAGCAATTCGGTGTGATTCATCTCGTTTTGTTTCCATTTGACTCGATTCGGCCAGAATTGGCTCTATTCAGCTATATCCTGCACTCTTTGACTCTATTTGACTCAATTCTACTCTGCTCTACTTTTGTCTGCTTTACTCTCTCTACTCTACCCTACTGTACTATATTCTATTCTGTACTATTCTGTTCTATTCTACCCACCCGCCCCTCCCCTACCCTTCCCTAATCTATTTGATTAGATTCGATGTGACGTATTTCCACGCGATTTGACGCGATTAGGCTTGAATCAGCTCGATTCAGTTCGAATCGGCTCTGTTCGGCTCGACTTGGCTCCATTTCACTCCATTCGGCTCGATTAGGCTCGAATTCCATCGATTCTGCTGGATTCTGCTCAATTAGGCCTTAGTTGGGCCTATTCGGCCCTATTCTGCTCTATTAGACTCTTTTGTACTCTATTCATATCTATCCGTCTCTATTGGACTCCGTTCAACTCCATTCCTCACTATTTTCCTCTCTTCTATTCTACCCTTCCCTACCCTAATCTCTTCTAATCGATTCGATTTGATTTGACGCGATTCGAAGCAACCGGACGTGATTCGTCTCGTTTTGTCTCCACTCGGCTCAATTCGGCTATGTTCTCTCTCTTTGACTCTATTCTATTCTGTTGTATTCTTTCTGTTCTGTTCTATTCTCTCCTGTTCTGTGGTACTCTATTCTATTCTACCCTACCCGACCCAACGGCACCCCACCCGAACCTACCCTACTTTAATCTGTTGGATTCAATTCGATTCCGTGCAAAGCGATTTGATAGGACCTGACTGGGTTCGGCAAGATCTGAAGGGATTTGATGAGATTCCATGCGACTCGACGTGATTCAGTAGGATTCTCTGAGGTTTGACTCAATTCGAAGTTATTCGACGTGATTCGATGGGATTCGACACGATATGAAGCGATTTGACCTTGTTTGATTCAAAACGATGTGACTCGACTCGATTCGACCTGATTCGATTCGACGCTGTTCGGTGACAGTCAGTGCGATTCTGCTTGATTCCGCTCGATTAGGTGTGATTCGGCAGTATACAGCTCTTTTCGGCTGTATTCAGCTCCATTCGTCTCTATTCAGCTTATTCGGCTCTATTCGACTGTATTCGACTCTACTCTTTTCCACTCGATTCTACTCGATTCTATTCCTTCTATTCTGTTCTAATCTCTTCTATTCCACTCTACTCTGTTCTATTCTCCCCTCCCCTCCCCTCCCCTTCTCTAATCTATACGTCTGGGTTGGATTTGACGCGTTGAACGCGATTCGAGGCGATGAAGCTTGAATCGGCTCGATTCGGCTCGATTTGGCTCTATTCGGCTCAGTTAGGCTCCATTCAGCTTGTTTTGGCTTCAATCGCTTCGAATCTGCTCGATTTGGCCTTCTTCGGCCCTATTCTGCTCTATTCGACTCTTTTCTACTCTATTCGTTTCTACTTGACTCCATTCTACTCCATTCTATTCATTCCACACTATTCTACTTTATTCTGCTCTACCCTACCCAACACCACTCTAATTTACTCTACTTGCTTCTACACGATTCCTCTCATTTTGTCTGCATTTGGCTCTATTCAGCTCTATTCTACTCTTCTCTACTCTATTGTATTGTTTCTACTCTGTTCTGTACTATTCTACTCTATTCTACCCTACCCTGTGCTACCCAACTCTAAGGTATTGTAATCCACTTGATTGGATTTGATTCAACCCATTTCAACGCGATTCAGCTCAATTTGGCTCTGTTCAAATCTATTCTACTCTACTCTATTCCCCTCTACTCCACTCTAGCTTACTCTTTTCTGTAGTCGTTCTGTGTTGTTCTGTTCTATTTTGTTGTGTTCTGTTCTGTTTTATTCTATTCTACTCTATTCTACCCTACTCTAGCCTACCCGAACCTCCCCTACTCTAGTCTATTCAATTGAATTCGAGAAATTTTGACGTGACTAGGGGCCGAATCGGTGTGATTCATGTCCATTCGGCTCCATTTGTCTCGAATAGTGTCGATTCAGCTTGATTAGGCTCGATTTGGCTCCATTAGGCTCGATTCACTGGATTCGGCTCGATTTCGCTCAATTCAGCTCGATTTGGCCCTCTTTGGCCCTCTTCGGCTCTCTTCAGCTCTTTTCTACTCTACTCGATTCCATTGCACACCATTCTACTCCATTCTATGCTATTCTACTATACCCTACTGTAATTGATTCGATGGGATTCGACGCCATTCGACGCGATTTGTCTCGTTTCGTCTCCATTCAGCTTGATTCGACTCTGTTCTACTCTCTTCTACTCTACACTATTCTGCTCTGCTCTACCCTTTTCTACTCTATTCTATTGTATCCTTTCCATTCTCTTCTACTGTGTTCTAGTCTACTCTATTCCATCCTACCCTAATCTAATCTATTCTACTGGATTCGATTCCACGCATCTCCATGCGATTCGGCTCAAATCGGCTCCTTTCCACTCCATTCATCCCCAATCGGCTCAAATCGGTTCGATTCAGCTCTAATCGGCTCCATTCGGCTCTAGTCAGCTCGAATAGGCTCTATTCAGCTCGATTCGGCTCTATTAGACTCTACTCAACTCTATTATCTCTTTTCGACTCCACTCGACTCCATGCTACACCATTCTACTCCATCCTAAACTATTCTCTACTGTATTGTATTGTACTCTACCTTACTGTAGTCTATTCTAATTGATTGGATTGGATTGGATTGGAATTGATCAGATTCAATGCAATTCGACGGGATTCGACGCGAAACGGCACGATTCCAACGGGATTCAGTGTGATTCGTCTTGGTTTCTATCCATTTAGCTCTTTTGGGCTCTATTTGGCTCTATTCGGCAATGTTCGACTCTGGTCTACTCTACTCTTCTATACTCTGCTCTTCTCGACCCTATTCTTTCAGTTCTGTTCTCTTCTGTTCTACTGCACTCTATTCTACCCTACCCTACCCTAACTTAGCCTACTGTAATCTGTTCTATGCTATTCGACACACTTGAATGGGATTCGAGCTGATTCGGGTCATATCGGCTCGATTCATCTCCTTTCTGCTCCATTAAACTCGATTCGGTTCTATTCGGCTCTTTTCCACTCTATTCGGCTCTTTTTGGCAGTATTCGACTCTATTTGAGTCTAGTCGACTCGATTCTTTCTGTTCTGTTCTATTCTACTCTATTCTATTTTTCTCTGCCCTACCCTAACCTTACCTTCCCCACACTAATCTATTTGATTCGATTCGACACATTTCAAACGACTCGACATGATTCATCTCGATTCACCTTGAATTTGGTCAATTCAGCTGTATTCAGCTCTGTTTGGCTCTTTTCGGCTCTCTTCAGCTCAATTTGACTCTATTCTACTGGACCCGACTCTACTTAATTCTATTCTCTTCTTTCTATTGTGTTGTGTTGTGTTGTAGTCTAGCCTCTCCTGCCGTACCCTCCTCTACTCTAATCTATTCGATTCAACGCATTTCGACGCGATTCCATGTGATTAGGCTTGAATCGGCTCGATTTAGCTCTATTTGGCTTGAATTGGGTCAATTCGTCTCGATTCTGCTCAATTCAGCATAATTAGGCTCGAGTGAACCTTATTCAGCCCTGTTCAGCTCTACTCAACCCTTTCTACTTTATTTGTCTCTATTTGGCTCCATTCAACTCCCTTCCACACCATTCTACTCTATTCTATTCTGTTCTAGCCTACTCTACTCTAATCTATTCTAATCGATTCGATTCATCACGATTTGTCTCCTTTCCTCTCCATTCGAATCGATTCGGCTTGAATTGGATCTATTCATCTATATTCTGCACTACCCGACTCTGACTATTCCACTCTACTCAACTCTACTCCGTTCTACTCTTGGTATTCTCTTCTGTTCTACTCTATTCTATTCTTCTGTGCCCTTCCCTACTGAATCCCAGTCTAACCTACACTACTCTAATCTATTCAATTTAATTCGATTCCATTCAGTTTGACACCATTCGACCCGATTTGAGACAATTCGACGGGATTCGGTGAGATTCCGCGAGATTTGATGCGTTTTGGTGGGATTTGATGGAATTCGACGAGATCCGATGCAATAGGATGCAATTAAGTGTGTTTTGGCTCGATTTTGCTGGGTTCAGTTTGTCTCTATTTGGCTCGTTTCAGCTCCACTAGGCTCCATTCATCCCGAATCTGGTCGACTCGACTCGATTCGGCTCATTTTGGCCATATGTGGTCCTATTCAGCGTTATTCGGCTCTATTCAACTCTTTTCTACTCTCTGCATCTGTGTTCGAATCCATTTGACTCCATTCCACACCATTCTATTCCATTCTACACTACTGTACTCTACAAAACCCTCCCCCACCCTACCCTATCCTAATCTAGTCTGCTCTTTTCTAGTCTCCTTTTCTATTTTCTCTATTCCATCCTATGCTACTCTACCATATCCTACACTAAGCTAACCTACCCTGACCTGTGCTGTTCTATTCTATTTCCTTCTATTTTCTCTGTTCCACCGTATGCTTCCCTACCCTATGCTACCCCACCGTACCATAGTCTACTACTTAGGGTTACTCAATAAGGGTCCTAATTAAGGGGAGTAGTTTGGGCAAGGGTACTCCTTAAGGCAAGGGTACTAGTTCAGGCTACTAGTTATGGGCAGGGCACTAGTTAAGGCCAGGCTACTAGTTAAGGCATGGGTACTTGTTGAGGGTACTGGTTAAGGCAAGGGTACCAGTTCAGGCTACTTGTTAAGGACATACTACTAGTGAAGGCAAGGGTACTAGTGAAGACTACTGGTTAAGGCAAGGGTACTTGTTAGGACTACTAGTTAAGGCAAGGGTACTAGAATAGGCTACGTGTTCAGGCAAGGGTACTCGTTCAGATTACTGACTTAGGGTACTATTCAAGACGAGTTGTCTTGGCTACTGCTCTATGCCACTAGTCTAGCTGACTAGTCCAGCTTACTAGTCTAGGCTTCTACTCTAGCCTTCTCTTGTCTACTCTAATGTAGTCTACTTGCATCTACCCTAGTCTTCCTATCATAAACTACCCTACCCTAACCTATTCTAATTGATTCCATTTGATTCGATTCAAAGCATTTCGATGCGACCGGACACCATCACTCTTGAGTTGGCTCGATTCCGCAACATCAGCGCGATTCAGCTCGATTTGGCTCCAATCGCTTCAATTCAGCTCGTTTCCACTCGGTTCAGCCTTATTCGGCCCTATTTGGCTCGATTCGACTCTTTTCTACTCTATTTGTCTCTGTTCGACTCCATTTGACTCCACTCTTCTCCATTCTACGCTATTCTGTTCTACTCTACCCTACGATACTCTAATCTATTCGATTGCATGTGATTCGAAGCAATTCGGTGTGATTCATCTCGTTTTGTTTCCATTTGACTCGATTCGGCCAGAATTGGCTCTATTCAGCTATATCCTGCACTCTTTGACTCTATTTGACTCAATTCTACTCTGCTCTACTTTTGTCTGCTTTACTCTCTCTACTCTACCCTACTGTACTATATTCTATTCTGTACTATTCTGTTCTATTCTACCCACCCGCCCCTCCCCTACCCTTCCCTAATCTATTTGATTAGATTCGATGTGACGTATTTCCACGCGATTTGACGCGATTAGGCTTGAATCAGCTCGATTCAGTTCGAATCGGCTCTGTTCGGCTCGACTTGGCTCCATTTCACTCCATTCGGCTCGATTAGGCTCGAATTCCATCGATTCTGCTGGATTCTGCTCAATTAGGCCTTAGTTGGGCCTATTCGGCCCTATTCTGCTCTATTAGACTCTTTTGTACTCTATTCATATCTATCCGTCTCTATTGGACTCCGTTCAACTCCATTCCTCACTATTTTCCTCTCTTCTATTCTACCCTTCCCTACCCTAATCTCTTCTAATCGATTCGATTTGATTTGACGCGATTCGAAGCAACCGGACGTGATTCGTCTCGTTTTGTCTCCACTCGGCTCAATTCGGCTATGTTCTCTCTCTTTGACTCTATTCTATTCTGTTGTATTCTTTCTGTTCTGTTCTATTCTCTCCTGTTCTGTGGTACTCTATTCTATTCTACCCTACCCGACCCAACGGCACCCCACCCGAACCTACCCTACTTTAATCTGTTGGATTCAATTCGATTCCGTGCAAAGCGATTTGATAGGACCTGACTGGGTTCGGCAAGATCTGAAGGGATTTGATGAGATTCCATGCGACTCGACGTGATTCAGTAGGATTCTCTGAGGTTTGACTCAATTCGAAGTTATTCGACGTGATTCGATGGGATTCGACACGATATGAAGCGATTTGACCTTGTTTGATTCAAAACGATGTGACTCGACTCGATTCGACCTGATTCGATTCGACGCTGTTCAGTGACAGTCAGTGCGATTCTGCTTGATTCCGCTCGATTAGGTGTGATTCGGCAGTATACAGCTCTTTTCGGCTGTATTCAGCTCCATTCGTCTCTATTCAGCTTATTCGGCTCTATTCGACTGTATTCGACTCTACTCTTTTCCACTCGATTCTACTCGATTCTATTCCTTCTATTCTGTTCTAATCTCTTCTATTCCACTCTACTCTGTTCTATTCTCCCCTCCCCTCCCCTCCCCTTCTCTAATCTATACGTCTGGGTTGGATTTGACGCGTTGAACGCGATTCGAGGCGATGAAGCTTGAATCGGCTCGATTCGGCTCGATTTGGCTCTATTCGGCTCAGTTAGGCTCCATTCAGCTTGTTTTGGCTTCAATCGCTTCGAATCTGCTCGATTTGGCCTTCTTCGGCCCTATTCTGCTCTATTCGACTCTTTTCTACTCTATTCGTTTCTACTTGACTCCATTCTACTCCATTCTATTCATTCCACACTATTCTACTTTATTCTGCTCTACCCTACCCAACACCACTCTAATTTACTCTACTTGCTTCTACACGATTCCTCTCATTTTGTCTGCATTTGGCTCTATTCAGCTCTATTCTACTCTTCTCTACTCTATTGTATTGTTTCTACTCTGTTCTGTACTATTCTACTCTATTCTACCCTACCCTGTGCTACCCAACTCTAAGGTATTGTAATCCACTTGATTGGATTTGATTCAACCCATTTCAACGCGATTCAGCTCAATTTGGCTCTGTTCAAATCTATTCTACTCTACTCTATTCCCCTCTACTCCACTCTAGCTTACTCTTTTCTGTAGTCGTTCTGTGTTGTTCTGTTCTATTTTGTTGTGTTCTGTTCTGTTTTATTCTATTCTACTCTATTCTACCCTACTCTAGCCTACCCGAACCTCCCCTACTCTAGTCTATTCAATTGAATTCGAGAAATTTTGACGTGACTAGGGGCCGAATCGGTGTGATTCATGTCCATTGGGCTCCATTTGTCTCGAATAGTGTCGATTCAGCTTGATTAGGCTCGATTTGGCTCCATTAGGCTCGATTCACTGGATTCGGCTCGATTTCGCTCAATTCAGCTCGATTTGGCCCTCTTTGGCCCTATTCGGCTCTCTTCAGCTCTTTTCTACTCTACTCGATTCCATTGCACACCATTCTACTCCATTCTATGCTATTCTACTATACCCTACTGTAATTGATTCGATGGGATTCGACGCCATTCGACGCGATTTGTCTCGTTTCGTCTCCATTCAGCTTGATTCGACTCTGTTCTACTCTCTTCTACTCTACACTATTCTGCTCTGCTCTACCCTTTTCTACTCTATTCTATTGTATCCTTTCCATTCTCTTCTACTGTGTTCAAGTCTACTCTATTCCATCCTACCCTAATCTAATCTATTCTACTGGATTCGATTCCACGCATCTCCATGCGATTCGGCTCAAATCGGCTCCTTTCCACTCCATTCATCCCCAATCGGCTCAAATCGGTTCGATTCAGCTCTAATCGGCTCCATTCGGCTCTAGTCAGCTCGAATAGGCTCTATTCAGCTCGATTCGGCTCTATTAGACTCTACTCAACTCTATTATCTCTTTTCGACTCCACTCGACTCCATGCTACACCATTCTACTCCATCCTAAACTATTCTCTACTGTATTGTATTGTACTCTACCTTACTGTAGTCTATTCTAATTGATTGGATTGGATTGGATTGGAATTGATCAGATTCAATGCAATTCGACGGGATTCGACGCGAAACGGCACGATTCCTACGGGATTCAGTGTGATTCGTCTTGGTTTCTATCCATTTAGCTCTTTTGGGCTCTATTTGGCTCTATTCGGCAATGTTCGACTCTGGTCTACTCTACTCTTCTATACTCTGCTCGTCTCGACCCTATTCTTTCAGTTCTGTTCTCTTCTGTTCTACTGCACTCTATTCTACCCTACCCTACCCTAACTTAGCCTACTGTAATCTGTTCTATGCTATTCGACACACTTGAATGGGATTCGACCTGATTCGGGTCATATCGGCTCGATTCATCTCCTTTCTGCTCCATTAAACTCGATTCGGTTCTATTCGGCTCTTTTCCACTCTATTCGGCTCTTTTTGGCAGTATTCGACTCTATTTGAGTCTAGTCGACTCGATTCTTTCTGTTCTGTTCTATTCTACTCTATTCTATTTTTCTCTGCCCTACCCTAACCTTACCTTCCCCACACTAATCTATTTGATTCGATTCGACACATTTCAAACGACTCGACATGATTCATCTCGATTCACCTTGAATTTGGTCAATTCAGCTGTATTCAGCTCTGTTTGGCTCTTTTCGGCTCTCTTCAGCTCAATTTGACTCTATTCTACTGGACCCGACTCTACTTAACTCTATTCTCTTCTTTCTATTGTGTTCTGTTGTGTTGTAGTCTAGCCTCTCCTGCCGTACCCTCCTCTACTCTAATCTATTCGATTCAACGCATTTCGACGCGATTCCATGTGATTAGGCTTGAATCGGCTCGATTTAGCTCTATTTGGCTTGAATTGGGTCAATTCGTCTCGATTCTGCTCAATTCAGCATAATTAGGCTCGAGTGAACCTTATTCAGCCCTGTTCAGCTCTACTCAACCCTTTCTACTTTATTTGTCTCTATTTGGCTCCATTCAACTCCCTTCCACACCATTCTACTCTATTCTATTCTGTTCTAGCCTACTCTACTCTAATCTATTCTAATCGATTCGATTCATCACGATTTGTCTCCTTTCCTCTCCATTCGAATCGATTCGGCTTGAATTGGATCTATTCATCTATATTCTGCACTACCCGACTCTGACTATTCCACTCTACTCAACTCTACTCCGTTCTACTCTTGGTATTCTCTTCTGTTCTACTCTATTCTATTCTTCTGTGCCCTTCCCTACTGAATCCCAGTCTAACCTACACTACTCTAATCTATTCAATTTAATTCGATTCCATTCAGTTTGACACCATTCGACCCGATTTGAGACAATTCGACGGGATTCGGTGAGATTCCGCGAGATTTGATGCGTTTTGGTGGGATTTGATGGAATTCGACGAGATCCGATGCAATAGGATGCAATTAAGTGTGTTTTGGCTCGATTTTGCTGGGTTCAGTTTGTCTCTATTTGGCTCGTTTCAGCTCCACTAGGCTCCATTCATCCCGAATCTGGTCGACTCGACTCGATTCGGCTCATTTTGGCCATATGTGGTCCTATTCAGCGTTATTCGGCTCTATTCAACTCTTTTCTACTCTCTGCATCTGTGTTCGAATCCATTTGACTCCATTCCACACCATTCTATTCCATTCTACACTATTGTACTCTACAAAACCCTCCCCCACCCTACCCTATCCTAATCTAGTCTGCTCTTTTCTAGTCTCCTTTTCTATTTTCTCTATTCCATCCTATGCTACTCTACCATATCCTACACTAAGCTAACCTACCCTGACCTGTGCTGTTCTATTCTATTTCCTTCTATTTTCTCTGTTCCACCGTATGCTTCCCTACCCTATGCTACCCCACCGTACCATAGTCTACTACTTAGGGTTACTCAATAAGGGTCCTAATTAAGGGGAGTAGTTTGGGCAAGGGTACTCCTTAAGGCAAGGGTACTAGTTCAGGCTACTAGTTATGGGCAGGGCACTAGTTAAGGCCAGGCTACTAGTTAAGGCATGGGTACTTGTTGAGGGTACTGGTTAAGGCAAGGGTACCAGTTCAGGCTACTTGTTAAGGACATACTACTAGTGAAGGCAAGGGTACTAGTGAAGACTACTGGTTAAGGCAAGGGTACTTGTTAGGACTACTAGTTAAGGCAAGGGTACTAGATTAGGCTACGTGTTCAGGCAAGGGTACTCGTTCAGATTACTGACTTAGGGTACTATTCAAGACGAGTTGTCTTGGCTACTGCTCTATGCCACTAGTCTAGCTGACTAGTCCAGCTTACTAGTCTAGGCTTCTACTCTAGCCTTCTCTTGTCTACTCTAATGTAGTCTACTTGCATCTACCCTAGTCTTCCTATCATAAACTACCCTACCCTAACCTATTCTAATTGATTCCATTTGATTCGATTCAAAGCATTTCGATGCGACCGGACACCATCACTCTTGAGTTGGCTCGATTCTGCAACATCAGCGCGATTCAGCTCGATTTGGCTCCAATCGCTTCAATTCAGCTCGTTTCCACTCGGTTCAGCCTTATTCGGCCCTATTTGGCTCGATTCGACTCTTTTCTACTCTATTTGTCTCTGTTCGACTCCATTTGACTCCACTCTTCTCCATTCTACGCTATTCTGTTCTACTCTACCCTACGATACTCTAATCTATTCGATTGCATGTGATTCGAAGCAATTCGGTGTGATTCATCTCGTTTTGTTTCCATTTGACTCGATTCGGCCAGAATTGGCTCTATTCAGCTATATCCTGCACTCTTTGACTCTATTGGACTCAATTCTACTCTGCTCTACTTTTGTCTGCTTTACTCTCTCTACTCTACCCTACTGTACTATATTCTATTCTGTACTATTCTGTTCTATTCTACCCACCCGCCCCTCCCCTACCCTTCCCTAATCTATTTGATTAGATTCGATGTGACGTATTTCCACGCGATTTGACGCGATTAGGCTTGAATCAGCTCGATTCAGTTCGAATCGGCTTTGTTCGGCTCGACTTGGCTCCATTTCACTCCATTCGGCTCGATTAGGCTCGAATTCCATCGATTCTGCTGGATTCTGCTCAATTAGGCCTTAGTTGGGCCTATTCGGCCCTATTCTGCTCTATTAGACTCTTTTGTACTCTATTCATATCTATCCGTCTCTATTGGACTCCGTTCAACTCCATTCCTCACTATTTTCCTCTCTTCTATTCTACCCTTCCCTACCCTAATCTCTTCTAATCGATTCGATTTGATTTGACGCGATTCGAAGCAACCGGACGTGATTCGTCTCGTTTTGTCTCCACTCGGCTCAATTCGGCTATGTTCTCTCTCTTTGACTCTATTCTATTCTGTTGTATTCTTTCTGTTCTGTTCTATTCTCTCCTGTTCTGTGGTACTCTATTCTATTCTACCCTACCCGACCCAACGGCACCCCACCCGAACCTACCCTACTTTAATCTGTTGGATTCAATTCGATTCCGTGCAAAGCGATTTGATAGGACCTGACTGGGTTCGGCAAGATCTGAAGGGATTTGATGAGATTCCATGCGACTCGACGTGATTCAGTAGGATTCTCTGAGGTTTGACGCAATTCGAAGTTATTCGACGTGATTCGATGGGATTCGACACGATATGAAGCGATTTGACCTTGTTTGATTCAAAACGATGTGACTCGACTCGATTCGACCTGATTCGATTCGACGCTGTTCGGTGACAGTCAGTGCGATTCTGCTTGATTCCGCTCGATTAGGTGTGATTCGGCAGTATACAGCTCTTTTCGGCTGTATTCAGCTCCATTCGTCTCTATTCAGCTTATTCGGCTCTATTCGACTGTATTCGACTCTACTCTTTTCCACTCGATTCTACTCGATTCTATTCCTTCTATTCTGTTCTAATCTCTTCTATTCCACTCTACTCTGTTCTATTCTCCCCTCCCCTCCCCTCCCCTTCTCTAATCTATACGTCTGGATTGGATTTGACGCGTTGAACGCGATTCGAGGCGATGAAGCTTGAATCGGCTCGATTCGGCTCGATTTGGCTCTATTCGGCTCAGTTAGGCTCCATTCAGCTTGTTTTGGCTTCAATCGCTTCGAATCTGCTCGATTTGGCCTTCTTCGGCCCTATTCTGCTCTATTCGACTCTTTTCTACTCTATTCGTTTCTACTTGACTCCATTCTACTCCATTCTATTCATTCCACACTATTCTACTTTATTCTGCTCTACCCTACCCAACACCACTCTAATTTACTCTACTTGCTTCTACACGATTCCTCTCATTTTGTCTGCATTTGGCTCTATTCAGCTCTATTCTACTCTTCTCTACTCTATTGTATTGTTTCTACTCTGTTCTGTACTATTCTACTCTATTCTACCCTACCCTGTGCTACCCAACTCTAAGGTATTGTAATCCACTTGATTGGATTTGATTCAACCCATTTCAACGCGATTCAGCTCAATTTGGCTCTGTTCAAATCTATTCTACTCTACTCTATTCCCCTCTACTCCACTCTAGCTTACTCTTTTCTGTAGTCGTTCTGTGTTGTTCTGTTCTATTTTGTTGTGTTCTGTTCTGTTTTATTCTATTCTACTCTATTCTACCCTACTCTAGCCTACCCGAACCTCCCCTACTCTAGTCTATTCAATTGAATTCGAGAAATTTTGACGTGACTAGGGGCCGAATCGGTGTGATTCATGTCCATTCGGCTCCATTTGTCTCGAATAGTGTCGATTCAGCTTGATTAGGCTCGATTTGGCTCCATTAGGCTCGATTCACTGGATTCGGCTCGATTTCGCTCAATTCAGCTCGATTTGGCCCTCTTTGGCCCTATTCGGCTCTCTTCAGCTCTTTTCTACTCTACTCGATTCCATTGCACACCATTCTACTCCATTCTATGCTATTCTACTATACCCTACTGTAATTGATTCGATGGGATTCGACGCCATTCGACGCGATTTGTCTCGTTTCGTCTCCATTCAGCTTGATTCGACTCTGTTCTACTCTCTTCTACTCTACACTATTCTGCTCTGCTCTACCCTTTTCTACTCTATTCTATTGTATCCTTTCCATTCTCTTCTACTGTGTTCAAGTCTACTCTATTCCATCCTACCCTAATCTAATCTATTCTACTGGATTCGATTCCACGCATCTCCATGCGATTCGGCTCAAATCGGCTCCTTTCCACTCCATTCATCCCCAATCGGCTCAAATCGGTTCGATTCAGCTCTAATCGGCTCCATTCGGCTCTAGTCAGCTCGAATAGGCTCTATTCAGCTCGATTCGGCTCTATTAGACTCTACTCAACTCTGTTATCTCTTTTCGACTCCACTCGACTCCATGCTACACCATTCTACTCCATCCTAAACTATTCTCTACTGTATTGTATTGTACTCTACCTTACTGTAGTCTATTCTAATTGATTGGATTGGATTGGATTGGAATTGATCAGATTCAATGCAATTCGACGGGATTCGACGCGAAACGGCACGATTCCAACGGGATTCAGTGTGATTCGTCTTGGTTTCTATCCATTTAGCTCTTTTGGGCTCTATTTGGCTCTATTCGGCAATGTTCGACTCTGGTCTACTCTACTCTTCTATACTCTGCTCGTCTCGACCCTATTCTTTCAGTTCTGTTCTCTTCTGTTCTGTTCTACTGCACTCTATTCTACCCTACCCTACCCTAACTTAGCCTACTGTAATCTGTTCTATGCTATTCGACACACTTGAATGGGATTCGACCTGATTCGGGTCATATCGGCTCGATTCATCTCCTTTCTGCTCCATTAAACTCGATTCGGTTCTATTCGGCTCTTTTCCACTCTATTCGGCTCTTTTTGGCAGTATTCGACTCTATTTGAGTCTAGTCGACTCGATTCTTTCTGTTCTGTTCTATTCTACTCTATTCTATTTTTCTCTGCCCTACCCTAACCTTACCTTCCCCACACTAATCTATTTGATTCGATTCGACACATTTCAAACGACTCGACATGATTCATCTCGATTCACCTTGAATTTGGTCAATTCAGCTGTATTCAGCTCTGTTTGGCTCTTTTCGGCTCTCTTCAGCTCAATTTGACTCTATTCTACTGGACCCGACTCTACTTAATTCTATTCTCTTCTTTCTATTGTGTTGTGTTGTGTTGTAGTCTAGCCTCTCCTGCCGTACCCTCCTCTACTCTAATCTATTCGATTCAACGCATTTCGACGCGATTCCATGTGATTAGGCTTGAATCGGCTCGATTTAGCTCTATTTGGCTTGAATTGGGTCAATTCGTCTCGATTCTGCTCAATTCAGCATAATTAGGCTCGAGTGAACCTTATTCAGCCCTGTTCAGCTCTACTCAACCCTTTCTACTTTATTTGTCTCTATTTGGCTCCATTCAACTCCCTTCCACACCATTCTACTCTTTTCTACTCTATTCTATTCTGTTCTAGCCTACTCTACTCTAATCTATTCTAATCGATTCGATTCATCACGATTTGTCTCCTTTCCTCTCCATTCGAATCGATTCGGCTTGAATTGGATCTATTCATCTATATTCTGCACTACCCGACTCTGACTATTCCACTCTACTCAACTCTACTCCGTTCTACTCTTGGTATTCTCTTCTGTTCTACTCTATTCTATTCTTCTGTGCCCTTCCCTACTGAATCCCAGTCTAACCTACACTACTCTAATCTATTCAATTTAATTCGATTCCATTCAGTTTGACACCATTCGACCCGATTTGAGACAATTCGACGGGATTCGGTGAGATTCCGCGAGATTTGATGCGTTTTGGTGGGATTTGATGGAATTCGACGAGATCCGATGCAATAGGATGCAATTAAGTGTGTTTTGGCTCGATTTTGCTGGGTTCAGTTTGTCTCTATTTGGCTCGTTTCAGCTCCACTAGGCTCCATTCATCCCGAATCTGGTCGACTCGACTCGATTCGGCTCATTTTGGCCATATTTGGTCCTATTCAGCGTTATTCGGCTCTATTCAACTCTTTTCTACTCTCTGCATCTGTGTTCGAATCCATTTGACTCCATTCCACACCATTCTATTCCATTCTACACTACTGTACTCTACAAAACCCTGCCCCACCCTACCCTATCCTAATCTAGTCTGCTCTTTTCTAGTCTCCTTTTCTATTTTCTCTATTCCATCCTATGCTACTCTACCATATCCTACACTAAGCTAACCTACCCTGACCTGTGCTGTTCTATTCTATTTCCTTCTATTTTCTCTGTTCCACCGTATGCTTCCCTACCCTATGCTACCCCACCGTACCATAGTCTACTACTTAGGGTTACTCAATAAGGGTCCTAATTAAGGGGAGTAGTTTGGGCAAGGGTACTCCTTAAGGCAAGGGTACTAGTTCAGGCTACTAGTTATGGGCAGGGCACTAGTTAAGGCCAGGCTACTAGTTAAGGCATGGGTACTTGTTGAGGGTACTGGTTAAGGCAAGGGTACCAGTTCAGGCTACTTGTTAAGGACATACTACTAGTGAAGGCAAGGGTACTAGTGAAGACTACTGGTTAAGGCAAGGGTACTTGTTAGGACTACTAGTTAAGGCAAGGGTACTAGATTAGGCTACGTGTTCAGGCAAGGGTACTCGTTCAGATTACTGACTTAGGGTACTATTCAAGACGAGTTGTCTTGGCTACTGCTCTATGCCACTAGTCTAGCTGACTAGTCCAGCTTACTAGTCTAGGCTTCTACTCTAGCCTTCTCTTGTCTACTCTAATGTAGTCTACTTGCATCTACCCTAGTCTTCCTATCATAAACTACCCTACCCTAACCTATTCTAATTGATTCCATTTGATTCGATTCAAAGCATTTCGATGCGACCGGACACCATCACTCTTGAGTTGGCTCGATTCTGCAACATCAGCGCGATTCAGCTCGATTTGGCTCCAATCGCTTCAATTCAGCTCGTTTCCACTCGGTTCAGCCTTATTCGGCCCTATTTGGCTCGATTCGACTCTTTTCTACTCTATTTGTCTCTGTTCGACTCCATTTGACTCCACTCTTCTCCATTCTACGCTATTCTGTTCTACTCTACCCTACGATACTCTAATCTATTCGATTGCATGTGATTCGAAGCAATTCGGTGTGATTCATCTCGTTTTGTTTCCATTTGACTCGATTCGGCCAGAATTGGCTCTATTCAGCTATATCCTGCACTCTTTGACTCTATTTGACTCAATTCTACTCTGCTCTACTTTTGTCTGCTTTACTCTCTCTACTCTACCCTACTGTACTATATTCTATTCTGTACTATTCTGTTCTATTCTACCCACCCGCCCCTCCCCTACCCTTCCCTAATCTATTTGATTAGATTCGATGTGACGTATTTCCACGCGATTTGACGCGATTAGGCTTGAATCAGCTCGATTCAGTTCGAATCGGCTCTGTTCGGCTCGACTTGGCTCCATTTCACTCCATTCGGCTCGATTAGGCTCGAATTCCATCGATTCTGCTGGATTCTGCTCAATTAGGCCTTAGTTGGGCCTATTCGGCCCTATTCTGCTCTATTAGACTCTTTTGTACTCTATTCATATCTATCCGTCTCTATTGGACTCCGTTCAACTCCATTCCTCACTATTTTCCTCTCTTCTATTCTACCCTTCCCTACCCTAATCTCTTCTAATCGATTCGATTTGATTTGACGCGATTCGAAGCAACCGGACGTGATTCGTCTCGTTTTGTCTCCACTCGGCTCAATTCGGCTATGTTCTCTCTCTTTGACTCTATTCTATTCTGTTGTATTCTTTCTGTTCTGTTCTATTCTCTCCTGTTCTGTGGTACTCTATTCTATTCTACCCTACCCGACCCAACGGCACCCCACCCGAACCTACCCTACTTTAATCTGTTGGATTCAATTCGATTCCGTGCAAAGCGATTTGATAGGACCTGACTGGGTTCGGCAAGATCTGAAGGGATTTGATGAGATTCCATGCGACTCGACGTGATTCAGTAGGAGTCTCTGAGGTTTGACTCAATTCGAAGTTATTCGACGTGATTCGATGGGATTCGACACGATATGAAGCGATTTGACCTTGTTTGATTCAAAACGATGTGACTCGACTCGATTCGACCTGATTCGATTCGACGCTGTTCGGTGACAGTCAGTGCGATTCTGCTTGATTCCGCTCGATTAGGTGTGATTCGGCAGTATACAGCTCTTTTCGGCTGTATTCAGCTCCATTCGTCTCTATTCAGCTTATTCGGCTCTATTCGACTGTATTCGACTCTACTCTTTTCCACTCGATTCTACTCGATTCTATTCCTTCTATTCTGTTCTAATCTCTTCTATTCCACTCTACTCTGTTCTATTCTCCCCTCCCCTCCCCTCCCCTTCTCTAATCTATACGTCTGGATTGGATTTGACGCGTTGAACGCGATTCGAGGCGATGAAGCTTGAATCGGCTCGATTCGGCTCGATTTGGCTCTATTCGGCTCAGTTAGGCTCCATTCAGCTTGTTTTGGCTTCAATCGCTTCGAATCTGCTCGATTTGGCCTTCTTCGGCCCTATTCTGCTCTATTCGACTCTTTTCTACTCTATTCGTTTCTACTTGACTCCATTCTACTCCATTCTATTCATTCCACACTATTCTACTTTATTCTGCTCTACCCTACCCAACACCACTCTAATTTACTCTACTTGCTTCTACACGATTCCTCTCATTTTGTCTGCATTTGGCTCTATTCAGCTCTATTCTACTCTTCTCTACTCTATTGTATTGTTTCTACTCTGTTCTGTACTATTCTACTCTATTCTACCCTACCCTGTGCTACCCAACTCTAAGGTATTGTAATCCACTTGATTGGATTTGATTCAACCCATTTCAACGCGATTCAGCTCAATTTGGCTCTGTTCAAATCTATTCTACTCTACTCTATTCCCCTCTACTCCACTCTAGCTTACTCTTTTCTGTAGTCGTTCTGTGTTGTTCTGTTCTATTTTGTTGTGTTCTGTTCTGTTTTATTCTATTCTACTCTATTCTACCCTACTCTAGCCTACCCGAACCTCCCCTACTCTAGTCTATTCAATTGAATTCGAGAAATTTTGACGTGACTAGGGGCCGAATCGGTGTGATTCATGTCCATTCGGCTCCATTTGTCTCGAATAGTGTCGATTCAGCTTGATTAGGCTCGATTTGGCTCCATTAGGCTCGATTCACTGGATTCGGCTCGATTTCGCTCAATTCAGCTCGATTTGGCCCTCTTTGGCCCTATTCGGCTCTCTTCAGCTCTTTTCTACTCTACTCGATTCCATTGCACACCATTCTACTCCATTCTATGCTATTCTACTATACCCTACTGTAATTGATTCGATGGGATTCGACGCCATTCGACGCGATTTGTCTCGTTTCGTCTCCATTCAGCTTGATTCGACTCTGTTCTACTCTCTTCTACTCTACACTATTCTGCTCTGCTCTACCCTTTTCTACTCTATTCTATTGTATCCTTTCCATTCTCTTCTACTGTGTTCAAGTCTACTCTATTCCATCCTACCCTAATCTAATCTATTCTACTGGATTCGATTCCACGCATCTCCATGCGATTCGGCTCAAATCGGCTCCTTTCCACTCCATTCATCCCCAATCGGCTCAAATCGGTTCGATTCAGCTCTAATCGGCTCCATTCGGCTCTAGTCAGCTCGAATAGGCTCTATTCAGCTCGATTCGGCTCTATTAGACTCTACTCAACTCTATTATCTCTTTTCGACTCCACTCGACTCCATGCTACACCATTCTACTCCATCCTAAACTATTCTCTACTGTATTGTATTGTACTCTACCTTACTGTAGTCTATTCTAATTGATTGGATTGGATTGGATTGGAATTGATCAGATTCAATGCAATTCGACGGGATTCGACGCGAAACGGCACGATTCCAACGGGATTCAGTGTGATTCGTCTTGGTTTCTATCCATTTAGCTCTTTTGGGCTCTATTTGGCTCTATTCGGCAATGTTCGACTCTGGTCTACTCTACTCTTCTATACTCTGCTCGTCTCGACCCTATTCTTTCAGTTCTGTTCTCTTCTGTTCTGTTCTACTGCACTCTATTCTACCCTACCCTACCCTAACTTAGCCTACTGTAATCTGTTCTATGCTATTCGACACACTTGAATGGGATTCGACCTGATTCGGGTCATATCGGCTCGATTCATCTCCTTTCTGCTCCATTAAACTCGATTCGGTTCTATTCGGCTCTTTTCCACTCTATTCGGCTCTTTTTGGCAGTATTCGACTCTATTTGAGTCTAGTCGACTCGATTCTTTCTGTTCTGTTCTATTCTACTCTATTCTATTTTTCTCTGCCCTACCCTAACCTTACCTTCCCCACACTAATCTATTTGATTCGATTCGACACATTTCAAACGACTCGACATGATTCATCTCGATTCACCTTGAATTTGGTCAATTCAGCTGTATTCAGCTCTGTTTGGCTCTTTTCGGCTCTCTTCAGCTCAATTTGACTCTATTCTACTGGACCCGACTCTACTTAATTCTATTCTCTTCTTTCTATTGTGTTGTGTTGTGTTGTAGTCTAGCCTCTCCTGCCGTACCCTCCTCTACTCTAATCTATTCGATTCAACGCATTTCGACGCGATTCCATGTGATTAGGCTTGAATCGGCTCGATTTAGCTCTATTTGGCTTGAATTGGGTCAATTCGTCTCGATTCTGCTCAATTCAGCATAATTAGGCTCGAGTGAACCTTATTCAGCCCTGTTCAGCTCTACTCAACCCTTTCTACTTTATTTGTCTCTATTTGGCTCCATTCAACTCCCTTCCACACCATTCTACTCTTTTCTACTCTATTCTATTCTGTTCTAGCCTACTCTACTCTAATCTATTCTAATCGATTCGATTCATCACGATTTGTCTCCTTTCCTCTCCATTCGAATCGATTCGGCTTGAATTGGATCTATTCATCTATATTCTGCACTACCCGACATAGAGAGATAGTATTTACTCAACTCTACTCCGTTCTACTCTTGGTATTCTCTTCTGTTCTACTCTATTCTATTCTTCTGTGCCCTTCCCTACTGAATCCCAGTCTAACCTACACTACTCTAATCTATTCAATTTAATTCGATTCCATTCAGTTTGACACCATTCGACCCGATTTGAGACAATTCGACGGGATTCGGTGAGATTCCGCGAGATTTGATGCGTTTTGGTGGGATTTGATGGAATTCGACGAGATCCGATGCAATAGGATGCAATTAAGTGTGTTTTGGCTCGATTTTGCTGGGTTCAGTTTGTCTCTATTTGGCTCGTTTCAGCTCCACTAGGCTCCATTCATCCCGAATCTGGTCGACTCGACTCGATTCGGCTCATTTTGGCCATATTTGGTCCTATTCAGCGTTATTCGGCTCTATTCAACTCTTTTCTACTCTCTGCATCTGTGTTCGAATCCATTTGACTCCATTCCACACCATTCTATTCCATTCTACACTACTGTACTCTACAAAACCCTGCCCCACCCTACCCTATCCTAATCTAGTCTGCTCTTTTCTAGTCTCCTTTTCTATTTTCTCTATTCCATCCTATGCTACTCTACCATATCCTACACTAAGCTAACCTACCCTGACCTGTGCTGTTCTATTCTATTTCCTTCTATTTTCTCTGTTCCACCGTATGCTTCCCTACCCTATGCTACCCCACCGTACCATAGTCTACTACTTAGGGTTACTCAATAAGGGTCCTAATTAAGGGGAGTAGTTTGGGCAAGGGTACTCCTTAAGGCAAGGGTACTAGTTCAGGCTACTAGTTATGGGCAGGGCACTAGTTAAGGCCAGGCTACTAGTTAAGGCATGGGTACTTGTTGAGGGTACTGGTTAAGGCAAGGGTACCAGTTCAGGCTACTTGTTAAGGACATACTACTAGTGAAGGCAAGGGTACTAGTGAAGACTACTGGTTAAGGCAAGGGTACTTGTTAGGACTACTAGTTAAGGCAAGGGTACTAGATTAGGCTACGTGTTCAGGCAAGGGTACTCGTTCAGATTACTGACTTAGGGTACTATTCAAGACGAGTTGTCTTGGCTACTGCTCTATGCCACTAGTCTAGCTGACTAGTCCAGCTTACTAGTCTAGGCTTCTACTCTAGCCTTCTCTTGTCTACTCTAATGTAGTCTACTTGCATCTACCCTAGTCTTCCTATCATAAACTACCCTACCCTAACCTATTCTAATTGATTCCATTTGATTCGATTCAAAGCATTTCGATGCGACCGGACACCATCACTCTTGAGTTGGCTCGATTCTGCAACATCAGCGCGATTCAGCTCGATTTGGCTCCAATCGCTTCAATTCAGCTCGTTTCCACTCGGTTCAGCCTTATTCGGCCCTATTTGGCTCGATTCGACTCTTTTCTACTCTATTTGTCTCTGTTCGACTCCATTTGACTCCACTCTTCTCCATTCTACGCTATTCTGTTCTACTCTACCCTACGATACTCTAATCTATTCGATTGCATGTGATTCGAAGCAATTCGGTGTGATTCATCTCGTTTTGTTTCCATTTGACTCGATTCGGCCAGAATTGGCTCTATTCAGCTATATCCTGCACTCTTTGACTCTATTTGACTCAATTCTACTCTGCTCTACTTTTGTCTGCTTTACTCTCTCTACTCTACCCTACTGTACTATATTCTATTCTGTACTATTCTGTTCTATTCTACCCACCCGCCCCTCCCCTACCCTTCCCTAATCTATTTGATTAGATTCGATGTGACGTATTTCCACGCGATTTGACGCGATTAGGCTTGAATCAGCTCGATTCAGTTCGAATCGGCTCTGTTCGGCTCGACTTGGCTCCATTTCACTCCATTCGGCTCGATTAGGCTCGAATTCCATCGATTCTGCTGGATTCTGCTCAATTAGGCCTTAGTTGGGCCTATTCGGCCCTATTCTGCTCTATTAGACTCTTTTGTACTCTATTCATATCTATCCGTCTCTATTGGACTCCGTTCAACTCCATTCCTCACTATTTTCCTCTCTTCTATTCTACCCTTCCCTACCCTAATCTCTTCTAATCGATTCGATTTGATTTGACGCGATTCGAAGCAACCGGACGTGATTCGTCTCGTTTTGTCTCCACTCGGCTCAATTCGGCTATGTTCTCTCTCTTTGACTCTATTCTATTCTGTTGTATTCTTTCTGTTCTGTTCTATTCTCTCCTGTTCTGTGGTACTCTATTCTATTCTACCCTACCCGACCCAACGGCACCCCACCCGAACCTACCCTACTTTAATCTGTTGGATTCAATTCGATTCCGTGCAAAGCGATTTGATAGGACCTGACTGGGTTCGGCAAGATCTGAAGGGATTTGATGAGATTCCATGCGACTCGACGTGATTCAGTAGGATTCTCTGAGGTTTGACGCAATTCGAAGTTATTCGACGTGATTCGATGGGATTCGACACGATATGAAGCGATTTGACCTTGTTTGATTCAAAACGATGTGACTCGACTCGATTCGACCTGATTCGATTCGACGCTGTTCGGTGACAGTCAGTGCGATTCTGCTTGATTCCGCTCGATTAGGTGTGATTCGGCAGTATACAGCTCTTTTCGGCTGTATTCAGCTCCATTCGTCTCTATTCAGCTTATTCGGCTCTATTCGACTGTATTCGACTCTACTCTTTTCCACTCGATTCTACTCGATTCTATTCCTTCTATTCTGTTCTAATCTCTTCTATTCCACTCTACTCTGTTCTATTCTCCCCTCCCCTCCCCTCCCCTTCTCTAATCTATACGTCTGGATTGGATTTGACGCGTTGAACGCGATTCGAGGCGATGAAGCTTGAATCGGCTCGATTCGGCTCGATTTGGCTCTATTCGGCTCAGTTAGGCTCCATTCAGCTTGTTTTGGCTTCAATCGCTTCGAATCTGCTCGATTTGGCCTTCTTCGGCCCTATTCTGCTCTATTCGACTCTTTTCTACTCTATTCGTTTCTACTTGACTCCATTCTACTCCATTCTATTCATTCCACACTATTCTACTTTATTCTGCTCTACCCTACCCAACACCACTCTAATTTACTCTACTTGCTTCTACACGATTCCTCTCATTTTGTCTGCATTTGGCTCTATTCAGCTCTATTCTACTCTTCTCTACTCTATTGTATTGTTTCTACTCTGTTCTGTACTATTCTACTCTATTCTACCCTACCCTGTGCTACCCAACTCTAAGGTATTGTAATCCACTTGATTGGATTTGATTCAACCCATTTCAACGCGATTCAGCTCAATTTGGCTCTGTTCAAATCTATTCTACTCTACTCTATTCCCCTCTACTCCACTCTAGCTTACTCTTTTCTGTAGTCGTTCTGTGTTGTTCTGTTCTATTTTGTTGTGTTCTGTTCTGTTTTATTCTATTCTACTCTATTCTACCCTACTCTAGCCTACCCGAACCTCCCCTACTCTAGTCTATTCAATTGAATTCGAGAAATTTTGACGTGACTAGGGGCCGAATCGGTGTGATTCATGTCCATTCGGCTCCATTTGTCTCGAATAGTGTCGATTCAGCTTGATTAGGCTCGATTTGGCTCCATTAGGCTCGATTCACTGGATTCGGCTCGATTTCGCTCAATTCAGCTCGATTTGGCCCTCTTTGGCCCTATTCGGCTCTCTTCAGCTCTTTTCTACTCTACTCGATTCCATTGCACACCATTCTACTCCATTCTATGCTATTCTACTATACCCTACTGTAATTGATTCGATGGGATTCGACGCCATTCGACGCGATTTGTCTCGTTTCGTCTCCATTCAGCTTGATTCGACTCTGTTCTACTCTCTTCTACTCTACACTATTCTGCTCTGCTCTACCCTTTTCTACTCTATTCTATTGTATCCTTTCCATTCTCTTCTACTGTGTTCAAGTCTACTCTATTCCATCCTACCCTAATCTAATCTATTCTACTGGATTCGATTCCACGCATCTCCATGCGATTCGGCTCAAATCGGCTCCTTTCCACTCCATTCATCCCCAATCGGCTCAAATCGGTTCGATTCAGCTCTAATCGGCTCCATTCGGCTCTAGTCAGCTCGAATAGGCTCTATTCAGCTCGATTCGGCTCTATTAGACTCTACTCAACTCTATTATCTCTTTTCGACTCCACTCGACTCCATGCTACACCATTCTACTCCATCCTAAACTATTCTCTACTGTATTGTATTGTACTCTACCTTACTGTAGTCTATTCTAATTGATTGGATTGGATTGGATTGGAATTGATCAGATTCAATGCAATTCGACGGGATTCGACGCGAAACGGCACGATTCCAACGGGATTCAGTGTGATTCGTCTTGGTTTCTATCCATTTAGCTCTTTTGGGCTCTATTTGGCTCTATTCGGCAATGTTCGACTCTGGTCTACTCTACTCTTCTATACTCTGCTCGTCTCGACCCTATTCTTTCAGTTCTGTTCTCTTCTGTTCTGTTCTACTGCACTCTATTCTACCCTACCCTACCCTAACTTAGCCTACTGTAATCTGTTCTATGCTATTCGACACACTTGAATGGGATTCGACCTGATTCGGGTCATATCGGCTCGATTCATCTCCTTTCTGCTCCATTAAACTCGATTCGGTTCTATTCGGCTCTTTTCCACTCTATTCGGCTCTTTTTGGCAGTATTCGACTCTATTTGAGTCTAGTCGACTCGATTCTTTCTGTTCTGTTCTATTCTACTCTATTCTATTTTTCTCTGCCCTACCCTAACCTTACCTTCCCCACACTAATCTATTTGATTCGATTCGACACATTTCAAACGACTCGACATGATTCATCTCGATTCACCTTGAATTTGGTCAATTCAGCTGTATTCAGCTCTGTTTGGCTCTTTTCGGCTCTCTTCAGCTCAATTTGACTCTATTCTACTGGACCCGACTCTACTTAATTCTATTCTCTTCTTTCTATTGTGTTGTGTTGTGTTGTAGTCTAGCCTCTCCTGCCGTACCCTCCTCTACTCTAATCTATTCGATTCAACGCATTTCGACGCGATTCCATGTGATTAGGCTTGAATCGGCTCGATTTAGCTCTATTTGGCTTGAATTGGGTCAATTCGTCTCGATTCTGCTCAATTCAGCATAATTAGGCTCGAGTGAACCTTATTCAGCCCTGTTCAGCTCTACTCAACCCTTTCTACTTTATTTGTCTCTATTTGGCTCCATTCAACTCCCTTCCACACCATTCTACTCTTTTCTACTCTATTCTATTCTGTTCTAGCCTACTCTACTCTAATCTATTCTAATCGATTCGATTCATCACGATTTGTCTCCTTTCCTCTCCATTCGAATCGATTCGGCTTGAATTGGATCTATTCATCTATATTCTGCACTACCCGACTCTGACTATTCCACTCTACTCAACTCTACTCCGTTCTACTCTTGGTATTCTCTTCTGTTCTACTCTATTCTATTCTTCTGTGCCCTTCCCTACTGAATCCCAGTCTAACCTACACTACTCTAATCTATTCAATTTAATTCGATTCCATTCAGTTTGACACCATTCGACCCGATTTGAGACAATTCGACGGGATTCGGTGAGATTCCGCGAGATTTGATGCGTTTTGGTGGGATTTGATGGAATTCGACGAGATCCGATGCAATAGGATGCAATTAAGTGTGTTTTGGCTCGATTTTGCTGGGTTCAGTTTGTCTCTATTTGGCTCGTTTCAGCTCCACTAGGCTCCATTCATCCCGAATCTGGTCGACTCGACTCGATTCGGCTCATTTTGGCCATATTTGGTCCTATTCAGCGTTATTCGGCTCTATTCAACTCTTTTCTACTCTCTGCATCTGTGTTCGAATCCATTTGACTCCATTCCACACCATTCTATTCCATTCTACACTACTGTACTCTACAAAACCCTGCCCCACCCTACCCTATCCTAATCTAGTCTGCTCTTTTCTAGTCTCCTTTTCTATTTTCTCTATTCCATCCTATGCTACTCTACCATATCCTACACTAAGCTAACCTACCCTGACCTGTGCTGTTCTATTCTATTTCCTTCTATTTTCTCTGTTCCACCGTATGCTTCCCTACCCTATGCTACCCCACCGTACCATAGTCTACTACTTAGGGTTACTCAATAAGGGTCCTAATTAAGGGGAGTAGTTTGGGCAAGGGTACTCCTTAAGGCAAGGGTACTAGTTCAGGCTACTAGTTATGGGCAGGGCACTAGTTAAGGCCAGGCTACTAGTTAAGGCATGGGTACTTGTTGAGGGTACTGGTTAAGGCAAGGGTACCAGTTCAGGCTACTTGTTAAGGACATACTACTAGTGAAGGCAAGGGTACTAGTGAAGACTACTGGTTAAGGCAAGGGTACTTGTTAGGACTACTAGTTAAGGCAAGGGTACTAGATTAGGCTACGTGTTCAGGCAAGGGTACTCGTTCAGATTACTGACTTAGGGTACTATTCAAGACGAGTTGTCTTGGCTACTGCTCTATGCCACTAGTCTAGCTGACTAGTCCAGCTTACTAGTCTAGGCTTCTACTCTAGCCTTCTCTTGTCTACTCTAATGTAGTCTACTTGCATCTACCCTAGTCTTCCTATCATAAACTACCCTACCCTAACCTATTCTAATTGATTCCATTTGATTCGATTCAAAGCATTTCGATGCGACCGGACACCATCACTCTTGAGTTGGCTCGATTCTGCAACATCAGCGCGATTCAGCTCGATTTGGCTCCAATCGCTTCAATTCACCTCGTTTCCACTCGGTTCAGCCTTATTCGGCCCTATTTGGCTCGATTCGACTCTTTTCTACTCTATTTGTCTCTGTTCGACTCCATTTGACTCCACTCTTCTCCATTCTACGCTATTCTGTTCTACTCTACCCTACGATACTCTAATCTATTCGATTGCATGTGATTCGAAGCAATTCGGTGTGATTCATCTCGTTTTGTTTCCATTTGACTCGATTCGGCCAGAATTGGCTCTATTCAGCTATATCCTGCACTCTTTGACTCTATTTGACTCAATTCTACTCTGCTCTACTTTTGTCTGCTTTACTCTCTCTACTCTACCCTACTGTACTATATTCTATTCTGTACTATTCTGTTCTATTCTACCCACCCGCCCCTCCCCTACCCTTCCCTAATCTATTTGATTAGATTCGATGTGACGTATTTCCACGCGATTTGACGCGATTAGGCTTGAATCAGCTCGATTCAGTTCGAATCGGCTCTGTTCGGCTCGACTTGGCTCCATTTCACTCCATTCGGCTCGATTAGGCTCGAATTCCATCGATTCTGCTGGATTCTGCTCAATTAGGCCTTAGTTGGGCCTATTCGGCCCTATTCTGCTCTATTAGACTCTTTTGTACTCTATTCATATCTATCCGTCTCTATTGGACTCCGTTCAACTCCATTCCTCACTATTTTCCTCTCTTCTATTCTACCCTTCCCTACCCTAATCTCTTCTAATCGATTCGATTTGATTTGACGCGATTCGAAGCAACCGGACGTGATTCGTCTCGTTTTGTCTCCACTCGGCTCAATTCGGCTATGTTCTCTCTCTTTGACTCTATTCTATTCTGTTGTATTCTTTCTGTTCTGTTCTATTCTCTCCTGTTCTGTGGTACTCTATTCTATTCTACCCTACCCGACCCAACGGCACCCCACCCGAACCTACCCTACTTTAATCTGTTGGATTCAATTCGATTCCGTGCAAAGCGATTTGATAGGACCTGACTGGGTTCGGCAAGATCTGAAGGGATTTGATGAGATTCCATGCGACTCGACGTGATTCAGTAGGAGTCTCTGAGGTTTGACTCAATTCGAAGTTATTCGACGTGATTCGATGGGATTCGACACGATATGAAGCGATTTGACCTTGTTTGATTCAAAACGATGTGACTCGACTCGATTCGACCTGATTCGATTCGACGCTGTTCGGTGACAGTCAGTGCGATTCTGCTTGATTCCGCTCGATTAGGTGTGATTCGGCAGTATACAGCTCTTTTCGGCTGTATTCAGCTCCATTCGTCTCTATTCAGCTTATTCGGCTCTATTCGACTGTATTCGACTCTACTCTTTTCCACTCGATTCTACTCGATTCTATTCCTTCTATTCTGTTCTAATCTCTTCTATTCCACTCTACTCTGTTCTATTCTCCCCTCCCCTCCCCTCCCCTTCTCTAATCTATACGTCTGGATTGGATTTGACGCGTTGAACGCGATTCGAGGCGATGAAGCTTGAATCGGCTCGATTCGGCTCGATTTGGCTCTATTCGGCTCAGTTAGGCTCCATTCAGCTTGTTTTGGCTTCAATCGCTTCGAATCTGCTCGATTTGGCCTTCTTCGGCCCTATTCTGCTCTATTCGACTCTTTTCTACTCTATTCGTTTCTACTTGACTCCATTCTACTCCATTCTATTCATTCCACACTATTCTACTTTATTCTGCTCTACCCTACCCAACACCACTCTAATTTACTCTACTTGCTTCTACACGATTCCTCTCATTTTGTCTGCATTTGGCTCTATTCAGCTCTATTCTACTCTTCTCTACTCTATTGTATTGTTTCTACTCTGTTCTGTACTATTCTACTCTATTCTACCCTACCCTGTGCTACCCAACTCTAAGGTATTGTAATCCACTTGATTGGATTTGATTCAACCCATTTCAACGCGATTCAGCTCAATTTGGCTCTGTTCAAATCTATTCTACTCTACTCTATTCCCCTCTACTCCACTCTAGCTTACTCTTTTCTGTAGTCGTTCTGTGTTGTTCTGTTCTATTTTGTTGTGTTCTGTTCTGTTTTATTCTATTCTACTCTATTCTACCCTACTCTAGCCTACCCGAACCTCCCCTACTCTAGTCTATTCAATTGAATTCGAGAAATTTTGACGTGACTAGGGGCCGAATCGGTGTGATTCATGTCCATTCGGCTCCATTTGTCTCGAATAGTGTCGATTCAGCTTGATTAGGCTCGATTTGGCTCCATTAGGCTCGATTCACTGGATTCGGCTCGATTTCGCTCAATTCAGCTCGATTTGGCCCTCTTTGGCCCTATTCGGCTCTCTTCAGCTCTTTTCTACTCTACTCGATTCCATTGCACACCATTCTACTCCATTCTATGCTATTCTACTATACCCTACTGTAATTGATTCGATGGGATTCGACGCCATTCGACGCGATTTGTCTCGTTTCGTCTCCATTCAGCTTGATTCGACTCTGTTCTACTCTCTTCTACTCTACACTATTCTGCTCTGCTCTACCCTTTTCTACTCTATTCTATTGTATCCTTTCCATTCTCTTCTACTGTGTTCAAGTCTACTCTATTCCATCCTACCCTAATCTAATCTATTCTACTGGATTCGATTCCACGCATCTCCATGCGATTCGGCTCAAATCGGCTCCTTTCCACTCCATTCATCCCCAATCGGCTCAAATCGGTTCGATTCAGCTCTAATCGGCTCCATTCGGCTCTAGTCAGCTCGAATAGGCTCTATTCAGCTCGATTCGGCTCTATTAGACTCTACTCAACTCTATTATCTCTTTTCGACTCCACTCGACTCCATGCTACACCATTCTACTCCATCCTAAACTATTCTCTACTGTATTGTATTGTACTCTACCTTACTGTAGTCTATTCTAATTGATTGGATTGGATTGGATTGGA
Organism: Loxodonta africana; assembly: GCF_030014295.1. NCBI lineage: Eukaryota > Metazoa > Chordata > Mammalia > Proboscidea > Elephantidae > Loxodonta > Loxodonta africana. The sequence continues at coordinate 32,326 of NW_026975015.1, forward strand.
ATTGATCAGATTCAATGCAATTCGACGGGATTCGACGCGAAACGGCACGATTCCAACGGGATTCAGTGTGATTCGTCTTGGTTTCTATCCATTTAGCTCTTTTGGGCTCTATTTGGCTCTATTCGGCAATGTTCGACTCTGGTCTACTCTACTCTTCTATACTCTGCTCGTCTCGACCCTATTCTTTCAGTTCTGTTCTCTTCTGTTCTGTTCTACTGCACTCTATTCTACCCTACCCTACCCTAACTTAGCCTACTGTAATCTGTTCTATGCTATTCGACACACTTGAATGGGATTCGACCTGATTCGGGTCATATCGGCTCGATTCATCTCCTTTCTGCTCCATTAAACTCGATTCGGTTCTATTCGGCTCTTTTCCACTCTATTCGGCTCTTTTTGGCAGTATTCGACTCTATTTGAGTCTAGTCGACTCGATTCTTTCTGTTCTGTTCTATTCTACTCTATTCTATTTTTCTCTGCCCTACCCTAACCTTACCTTCCCCACACTAATCTATTTGATTCGATTCGACACATTTCAAACGACTCGACATGATTCATCTCGATTCACCTTGAATTTGGTCAATTCAGCTGTATTCAGCTCTGTTTGGCTCTTTTCGGCTCTCTTCAGCTCAATTTGACTCTATTCTACTGGACCCGACTCTACTTAATTCTATTCTCTTCTTTCTATTGTGTTGTGTTGTGTTGTAGTCTAGCCTCTCCTGCCGTACCCTCCTCTACTCTAATCTATTCGATTCAACGCATTTCGACGCGATTCCATGTGATTAGGCTTGAATCGGCTCGATTTAGCTCTATTTGGCTTGAATTGGGTCAATTCGTCTCGATTCTGCTCAATTCAGCATAATTAGGCTCGAGTGAACCTTATTCAGCCCTGTTCAGCTCTACTCAACCCTTTCTACTTTATTTGTCTCTATTTGGCTCCATTCAACTCCCTTCCACACCATTCTACTCTTTTCTACTCTATTCTATTCTGTTCTAGCCTACTCTACTCTAATCTATTCTAATCGATTCGATTCATCACGATTTGTCTCCTTTCCTCTCCATTCGAATCGATTCGGCTTGAATTGGATCTATTCATCTATATTCTGCACTACCCGACTCTGACTATTCCACTCTACTCAACTCTACTCCGTTCTACTCTTGGTATTCTCTTCTGTTCTACTCTATTCTATTCTTCTGTGCCCTTCCCTACTGAATCCCAGTCTAACCTACACTACTCTAATCTATTCAATTTAATTCGATTCCATTCAGTTTGACACCATTCGACCCGATTTGAGACAATTCGACGGGATTCGGTGAGATTCCGCGAGATTTGATGCGTTTTGGTGGGATTTGATGGAATTCGACGAGATCCGATGCAATAGGATGCAATTAAGTGTGTTTTGGCTCGATTTTGCTGGGTTCAGTTTGTCTCTATTTGGCTCGTTTCAGCTCCACTAGGCTCCATTCATCCCGAATCTGGTCGACTCGACTCGATTCGGCTCATTTTGGCCATATTTGGTCCTATTCAGCGTTATTCGGCTCTATTCAACTCTTTTCTACTCTCTGCATCTGTGTTCGAATCCATTTGACTCCATTCCACACCATTCTATTCCATTCTACACTACTGTACTCTACAAAACCCTGCCCCACCCTACCCTATCCTAATCTAGTCTGCTCTTTTCTAGTCTCCTTTTCTATTTTCTCTATTCCATCCTATGCTACTCTACCATATCCTACACTAAGCTAACCTACCCTGACCTGTGCTGTTCTATTCTATTTCCTTCTATTTTCTCTGTTCCACCGTATGCTTCCCTACCCTATGCTACCCCACCGTACCATAGTCTACTACTTAGGGTTACTCAATAAGGGTCCTAATTAAGGGGAGTAGTTTGGGCAAGGGTACTCCTTAAGGCAAGGGTACTAGTTCAGGCTACTAGTTATGGGCAGGGCACTAGTTAAGGCCAGGCTACTAGTTAAGGCATGGGTACTTGTTGAGGGTACTGGTTAAGGCAAGGGTACCAGTTCAGGCTACTTGTTAAGGACATACTACTAGTGAAGGCAAGGGTACTAGTGAAGACTACTGGTTAAGGCAAGGGTACTTGTTAGGACTACTAGTTAAGGCAAGGGTACTAGATTAGGCTACGTGTTCAGGCAAGGGTACTCGTTCAGATTACTGACTTAGGGTACTATTCAAGACGAGTTGTCTTGGCTACTGCTCTATGCCACTAGTCTAGCTGACTAGTCCAGCTTACTAGTCTAGGCTTCTACTCTAGCCTTCTCTTGTCTACTCTAATGTAGTCTACTTGCATCTACCCTAGTCTTCCTATCATAAACTACCCTACCCTAACCTATTCTAATTGATTCCATTTGATTCGATTCAAAGCATTTCGATGCGACCGGACACCATCACTCTTGAGTTGGCTCGATTCTGCAACATCAGCGCGATTCAGCTCGATTTGGCTCCAATCGCTTCAATTCAGCTCGTTTCCACTCGGTTCAGCCTTATTCGGCCCTATTTGGCTCGATTCGACTCTTTTCTACTCTATTTGTCTCTGTTCGACTCCATTTGACTCCACTCTTCTCCATTCTACGCTATTCTGTTCTACTCTACCCTACGATACTCTAATCTATTCGATTGCATGTGATTCGAAGCAATTCGGTGTGATTCATCTCGTTTTGTTTCCATTTGACTCGATTCGGCCAGAATTGGCTCTATTCAGCTATATCCTGCACTCTTTGACTCTATTTGACTCAATTCTACTCTGCTCTACTTTTGTCTGCTTTACTCTCTCTACTCTACCCTACTGTACTATATTCTATTCTGTACTATTCTGTTCTATTCTACCCACCCGCCCCTCCCCTACCCTTCCCTAATCTATTTGATTAGATTCGATGTGACGTATTTCCACGCGATTTGACGCGATTAGGCTTGAATCAGCTCGATTCAGTTCGAATCGGCTCTGTTCGGCTCGACTTGGCTCCATTTCACTCCATTCGGCTCGATTAGGCTCGAATTCCATCGATTCTGCTGGATTCTGCTCAATTAGGCCTTAGTTGGGCCTATTCGGCCCTATTCTGCTCTATTAGACTCTTTTGTACTCTATTCATATCTATCCGTCTCTATTGGACTCCGTTCAACTCCATTCCTCACTATTTTCCTCTCTTCTATTCTACCCTTCCCTACCCTAATCTCTTCTAATCGATTCGATTTGATTTGACGCGATTCGAAGCAACCGGACGTGATTCGTCTCGTTTTGTCTCCACTCGGCTCAATTCGGCTATGTTCTCTCTCTTTGACTCTATTCTATTCTGTTGTATTCTTTCTGTTCTGTTCTATTCTCTCCTGTTCTGTGGTACTCTATTCTATTCTACCCTACCCGACCCAACGGCACCCCACCCGAACCTACCCTACTTTAATCTGTTGGATTCAATTCGATTCCGTGCAAAGCGATTTGATAGGACCTGACTGGGTTCGGCAAGATCTGAAGGGATTTGATGAGATTCCATGCGACTCGACGTGATTCAGTAGGATTCTCTGAGGTTTGACGCAATTCGAAGTTATTCGACGTGATTCGATGGGATTCGACACGATATGAAGCGATTTGACCTTGTTTGATTCAAAACGATGTGACTCGACTCGATTCGACCTGATTCGATTCGACGCTGTTCGGTGACAGTCAGTGCGATTCTGCTTGATTCCGCTCGATTAGGTGTGATTCGGCAGTATACAGCTCTTTTCGGCTGTATTCAGCTCCATTCGTCTCTATTCAGCTTATTCGGCTCTATTCGACTGTATTCGACTCTACTCTTTTCCACTCGATTCTACTCGATTCTATTCCTTCTATTCTGTTCTAATCTCTTCTATTCCACTCTACTCTGTTCTATTCTCCCCTCCCCTCCCCTCCCCTTCTCTAATCTATACGTCTGGATTGGATTTGACGCGTTGAACGCGATTCGAGGCGATGAAGCTTGAATCGGCTCGATTCGGCTCGATTTGGCTCTATTCGGCTCAGTTAGGCTCCATTCAGCTTGTTTTGGCTTCAATCGCTTCGAATCTGCTCGATTTGGCCTTCTTCGGCCCTATTCTGCTCTATTCGACTCTTTTCTACTCTATTCGTTTCTACTTGACTCCATTCTACTCCATTCTATTCATTCCACACTATTCTACTTTATTCTGCTCTACCCTACCCAACACCACTCTAATTTACTCTACTTGCTTCTACACGATTCCTCTCATTTTGTCTGCATTTGGCTCTATTCAGCTCTATTCTACTCTTCTCTACTCTATTGTATTGTTTCTACTCTGTTCTGTACTATTCTACTCTATTCTACCCTACCCTGTGCTACCCAACTCTAAGGTATTGTAATCCACTTGATTGGATTTGATTCAACCCATTTCAACGCGATTCAGCTCAATTTGGCTCTGTTCAAATCTATTCTACTCTACTCTATTCCCCTCTACTCCACTCTAGCTTACTCTTTTCTGTAGTCGTTCTGTGTTGTTCTGTTCTATTTTGTTGTGTTCTGTTCTGTTTTATTCTATTCTACTCTATTCTACCCTACTCTAGCCTACCCGAACCTCCCCTACTCTAGTCTATTCAATTGAATTCGAGAAATTTTGACGTGACTAGGGGCCGAATCGGTGTGATTCATGTCCATTCGGCTCCATTTGTCTCGAATAGTGTCGATTCAGCTTGATTAGGCTCGATTTGGCTCCATTAGGCTCGATTCACTGGATTCGGCTCGATTTCGCTCAATTCAGCTCGATTTGGCCCTCTTTGGCCCTATTCGGCTCTCTTCAGCTCTTTTCTACTCTACTCGATTCCATTGCACACCATTCTACTCCATTCTATGCTATTCTACTATACCCTACTGTAATTGATTCGATGGGATTCGACGCCATTCGACGCGATTTGTCTCGTTTCGTCTCCATTCAGCTTGATTCGACTCTGTTCTACTCTCTTCTACTCTACACTATTCTGCTCTGCTCTACCCTTTTCTACTCTATTCTATTGTATCCTTTCCATTCTCTTCTACTGTGTTCAAGTCTACTCTATTCCATCCTACCCTAATCTAATCTATTCTACTGGATTCGATTCCACGCATCTCCATGCGATTCGGCTCAAATCGGCTCCTTTCCACTCCATTCATCCCCAATCGGCTCAAATCGGTTCGATTCAGCTCTAATCGGCTCCATTCGGCTCTAGTCAGCTCGAATAGGCTCTATTCAGCTCGATTCGGCTCTATTAGACTCTACTCAACTCTATTATCTCTTTTCGACTCCACTCGACTCCATGCTACACCATTCTACTCCATCCTAAACTATTCTCTACTGTATTGTATTGTACTCTACCTTACTGTAGTCTATTCTAATTGATTGGATTGGATTGGATTGGAATTGATCAGATTCAATGCAATTCGACGGGATTCGACGCGAAACGGCACGATTCCAACGGGATTCAGTGTGATTCGTCTTGGTTTCTATCCATTTAGCTCTTTTGGGCTCTATTTGGCTCTATTCGGCAATGTTCGACTCTGGTCTACTCTACTCTTCTATACTCTGCTCGTCTCGACCCTATTCTTTCAGTTCTGTTCTCTTCTGTTCTGTTCTACTGCACTCTATTCTACCCTACCCTACCCTAACTTAGCCTACTGTAATCTGTTCTATGCTATTCGACACACTTGAATGGGATTCGACCTGATTCGGGTCATATCGGCTCGATTCATCTCCTTTCTGCTCCATTAAACTCGATTCGGTTCTATTCGGCTCTTTTCCACTCTATTCGGCTCTTTTTGGCAGTATTCGACTCTATTTGAGTCTAGTCGACTCGATTCTTTCTGTTCTGTTCTATTCTACTCTATTCTATTTTTCTCTGCCCTACCCTAACCTTACCTTCCCCACACTAATCTATTTGATTCGATTCGACACATTTCAAACGACTCGACATGATTCATCTCGATTCACCTTGAATTTGGTCAATTCAGCTGTATTCAGCTCTGTTTGGCTCTTTTCGGCTCTCTTCAGCTCAATTTGACTCTATTCTACTGGACCCGACTCTACTTAATTCTATTCTCTTCTTTCTATTGTGTTGTGTTGTGTTGTAGTCTAGCCTCTCCTGCCGTACCCTCCTCTACTCTAATCTATTCGATTCAACGCATTTCGACGCGATTCCATGTGATTAGGCTTGAATCGGCTCGATTTAGCTCTATTTGGCTTGAATTGGGTCAATTCGTCTCGATTCTGCTCAATTCAGCATAATTAGGCTCGAGTGAACCTTATTCAGCCCTGTTCAGCTCTACTCAACCCTTTCTACTTTATTTGTCTCTATTTGGCTCCATTCAACTCCCTTCCACACCATTCTACTCTTTTCTACTCTATTCTATTCTGTTCTAGCCTACTCTACTCTAATCTATTCTAATCGATTCGATTCATCACGATTTGTCTCCTTTCCTCTCCATTCGAATCGATTCGGCTTGAATTGGATCTATTCATCTATATTCTGCACTACCCGACTCTGACTATTCCACTCTACTCAACTCTACTCCGTTCTACTCTTGGTATTCTCTTCTGTTCTACTCTATTCTATTCTTCTGTGCCCTTCCCTACTGAATCCCAGTCTAACCTACACTACTCTAATCTATTCAATTTAATTCGATTCCATTCAGTTTGACACCATTCGACCCGATTTGAGACAATTCGACGGGATTCGGTGAGATTCCGCGAGATTTGATGCGTTTTGGTGGGATTTGATGGAATTCGACGAGATCCGATGCAATAGGATGCAATTAAGTGTGTTTTGGCTCGATTTTGCTGGGTTCAGTTTGTCTCTATTTGGCTCGTTTCAGCTCCACTAGGCTCCATTCATCCCGAATCTGGTCGACTCGACTCGATTCGGCTCATTTTGGCCATATTTGGTCCTATTCAGCGTTATTCGGCTCTATTCAACTCTTTTCTACTCTCTGCATCTGTGTTCGAATCCATTTGACTCCATTCCACACCATTCTATTCCATTCTACACTACTGTACTCTACAAAACCCTGCCCCACCCTACCCTATCCTAATCTAGTCTGCTCTTTTCTAGTCTCCTTTTCTATTTTCTCTATTCCATCCTATGCTACTCTACCATATCCTACACTAAGCTAACCTACCCTGACCTGTGCTGTTCTATTCTATTTCCTTCTATTTTCTCTGTTCCACCGTATGCTTCCCTACCCTATGCTACCCCACCGTACCATAGTCTACTACTTAGGGTTACTCAATAAGGGTCCTAATTAAGGGGAGTAGTTTGGGCAAGGGTACTCCTTAAGGCAAGGGTACTAGTTCAGGCTACTAGTTATGGGCAGGGCACTAGTTAAGGCCAGGCTACTAGTTAAGGCATGGGTACTTGTTGAGGGTACTGGTTAAGGCAAGGGTACCAGTTCAGGCTACTTGTTAAGGACATACTACTAGTGAAGGCAAGGGTACTAGTGAAGACTACTGGTTAAGGCAAGGGTACTTGTTAGGACTACTAGTTAAGGCAAGGGTACTAGATTAGGCTACGTGTTCAGGCAAGGGTACTCGTTCAGATTACTGACTTAGGGTACTATTCAAGACGAGTTGTCTTGGCTACTGCTCTATGCCACTAGTCTAGCTGACTAGTCCAGCTTACTAGTCTAGGCTTCTACTCTAGCCTTCTCTTGTCTACTCTAATGTAGTCTACTTGCATCTACCCTAGTCTTCCTATCATAAACTACCCTACCCTAACCTATTCTAATTGATTCCATTTGATTCGATTCAAAGCATTTCGATGCGACCGGACACCATCACTCTTGAGTTGGCTCGATTCTGCAACATCAGCGCGATTCAGCTCGATTTGGCTCCAATCGCTTCAATTCACCTCGTTTCCACTCGGTTCAGCCTTATTCGGCCCTATTTGGCTCGATTCGACTCTTTTCTACTCTATTTGTCTCTGTTCGACTCCATTTGACTCCACTCTTCTCCATTCTACGCTATTCTGTTCTACTCTACCCTACGATACTCTAATCTATTCGATTGCATGTGATTCGAAGCAATTCGGTGTGATTCATCTCGTTTTGTTTCCATTTGACTCGATTCGGCCAGAATTGGCTCTATTCAGCTATATCCTGCACTCTTTGACTCTATTTGACTCAATTCTACTCTGCTCTACTTTTGTCTGCTTTACTCTCTCTACTCTACCCTACTGTACTATATTCTATTCTGTACTATTCTGTTCTATTCTACCCACCCGCCCCTCCCCTACCCTTCCCTAATCTATTTGATTAGATTCGATGTGACGTATTTCCACGCGATTTGACGCGATTAGGCTTGAATCAGCTCGATTCAGTTCGAATCGGCTCTGTTCGGCTCGACTTGGCTCCATTTCACTCCATTCGGCTCGATTAGGCTCGAATTCCATCGATTCTGCTGGATTCTGCTCAATTAGGCCTTAGTTGGGCCTATTCGGCCCTATTCTGCTCTATTAGACTCTTTTGTACTCTATTCATATCTATCCGTCTCTATTGGACTCCGTTCAACTCCATTCCTCACTATTTTCCTCTCTTCTATTCTACCCTTCCCTACCCTAATCTCTTCTAATCGATTCGATTTGATTTGACGCGATTCGAAGCAACCGGACGTGATTCGTCTCGTTTTGTCTCCACTCGGCTCAATTCGGCTATGTTCTCTCTCTTTGACTCTATTCTATTCTGTTGTATTCTTTCTGTTCTGTTCTATTCTCTCCTGTTCTGTGGTACTCTATTCTATTCTACCCTACCCGACCCAACGGCACCCCACCCGAACCTACCCTACTTTAATCTGTTGGATTCAATTCGATTCCGTGCAAAGCGATTTGATAGGACCTGACTGGGTTCGGCAAGATCTGAAGGGATTTGATGAGATTCCATGCGACTCGACGTGATTCAGTAGGAGTCTCTGAGGTTTGACTCAATTCGAAGTTATTCGACGTGATTCGATGGGATTCGACACGATATGAAGCGATTTGACCTTGTTTGATTCAAAACGATGTGACTCGACTCGATTCGACCTGATTCGATTCGACGCTGTTCGGTGACAGTCAGTGCGATTCTGCTTGATTCCGCTCAATTAGGTGTGATTCGGCAGTATACAGCTCTTTTCGGCTGTATTCAGCTCCATTCGTCTCTATTCAGCTTATTCGGCTCTATTCGACTGTATTCGACTCTACTCTTTTCCACTCGATTCTACTCGATTCTATTCCTTCTATTCTGTTCTAATCTCTTCTATTCCACTCTACTCTGTTCTATTCTCCCCTCCCCTCCCCTCCCCTTCTCTAATCTATACGTCTGGATTGGATTTGACGCGTTGAACGCGATTCGAGGCGATGAAGCTTGAATCGGCTCGATTCGGCTCGATTTGGCTCTATTCGGCTCAGTTAGGCTCCATTCAGCTTGTTTTGGCTTCAATCGCTTCGAATCTGCTCGATTTGGCCTTCTTCGGCCCTATTCTGCTCTATTCGACTCTTTTCTACTCTATTCGTTTCTATTTGACTCCATTCTACTCCATTCTATTCATTCCACACTATTCTACACTATTCTACTCTATTCTGCTCTACCCTACCCAACACCACTCTAATTTACTCTACTTGCTTCTACACGATTCCTCTCATTTTGTCTGCATTTGGCTCTATTCAGCTCTATTCTACTCTTCTCTACTCTATTGTATTGTTTCTACTCTGTTCTGTACTATTCTACTCTATTCTACCCTACCCTGTGCTACCCAACTCTAAGGTATTGTAATCCACTTGATTGGATTTGATTCAACCCATTTCAACGCGATTCAGCTCAATTTGGCTCTGCTCAAATCTATTCTACTCTACTCTATTCCCCTCTACTCCACTCTAGCTTACTCTTTTCTGTAGTCGTTCTGTGTTGTTCTGTTCTATTTTGTTGTGTTCTGTTCTGTTTTATTCTATTCTACTCTATTCTACCCTACTCTAGCCTACCCGAACCTCCCCTACTCTAGTCTATTCAATTGAATTCGAGAAATTTTGACGTGACTAGGGGCCGAATCGGTGTGATTCATGTCCATTCGGCTCCATTTGTCTCGAATAGTGTCGATTCAGCTTGATTAGGCTCGATTTGGCTCCATTAGGCTCGATTCACTGGATTCGGCTCGATTTCGCTCAATTCAGCTCGATTTGGCCCTCTTTGGCCCTATTCGGCTCTCTTCAGCTCTTTTCTACTCTACTCGATTCCATTGCACACCATTCTACTCCATTCTATGCTATTCTACTATACCCTACTGTAATTGATTCGATGGGATTCGACGCCATTCGACGCGATTTGTCTCGTTTCGTCTCCATTCAGCTTGATTCGACTCTGTTCTACTCTCTTCTACTCTACACTATTCTGCTCTGCTCTACCCTTTTCTACTCTATTCTATTGTATCCTTTCCATTCTCTTCTACTGTGTTCAAGTCTACTCTATTCCATCCTACCCTAATCTAATCTATTCTACTGGATTCGATTCCACGCATCTCCATGCGATTCGGCTCAAATCGGCTCCTTTCCACTCCATTCATCCCCAATCGGCTCAAATCAGTTCGATTCAGCTCTAATCGGCTCCATTCGGCTCTAGTCAGCTCGAATAGGCTCTATTCAGCTCGATTCGGCTCTATTAGACTCTACTCAACTCTATTATCTCTTTTCGACTCCACTCGACTCCATGCTACACCATTCTACTCCATCCTAAACTATTCTCTACTGTATTGTATTGTACTCTACCTTACTGTAGTCTATTCTAATTGATTGGATTGGATTGGATTGGAATTGATCAGATTCAATGCAATTCGACGGGATTCGACGCGAAACGGCACGATTCCAACGGGATTCAGTGTGATTCGTCTTGGTTTCTATCCATTTAGCTCTTTTGGGCTCTATTTGGCTCTATTCGGCAATGTTTGACTCTGGTCTACTCTACTCTTCTATACTCTGCTCGTCTCGACCCTATTCTTTCAGTTCTGTTCTCTTCTGTTCTGTTCTACTGCACTCTATTCTACCCTACCCTACCCTAACTTAGCCTACTGTAATCTGTTCTATGCTATTCGACACACTTGAATGGGATTCGACCTGATTCGGGTCATATCGGCTCGATTCATCTCCTTTCTGCTCCATTAAACTCGATTCGGTTCTATTCGGCTCTTTTCCACTCTATTCGGCTCTTTTTGGCAGTATTCGACTCTATTTGAGTCTAGTCGACTCGATTCTTTCTGTTCTGTTCTATTCTACTCTATTCTATTTTTCTCTGCCCTACCCTAACCTTACCTTCCCCACACTAATCTATTTGATTCGATTCGACACATTTCAAACGACTCGACATGATTCATCTCGATTCACCTTGAATTTGGTCAATTCAGCTGTATTCAGCTCTGTTTGGCTCTTTTCGGCTCTCTTCAGCTCAATTTGACTCTATTCTACTGGACCCGACTCTACTTAATTCTATTCTCTTCTTTCTATTGTGTTGTGTTGTGTTGTAGTCTAGCCTCTCCTGCCGTACCCTCCTCTACTCTAATCTATTCGATTCAACGCATTTCGACGCGATTCCATGTGATTAGGCTTGAATCGGCTCGATTTAGCTCTATTTGGCTTGAATTGGGTCAATTCGTCTCGATTCTGCTCAATTCAGCATAATTAGGCTCGAGTGAACCTTATTCAGCCCTGTTCAGCTCTACTCAACCCTTTCTACTTTATTTGTCTCTATTTGGCTCCATTCAACTCCCTTCCACACCATTCTACTCTTTTCTACTCTATTCTATTCTGTTCTAGCCTACTCTACTCTAATCTATTCTAATCGATTCGATTCATCACGATTTGTCTCCTTTCCTCTCCATTCGAATCGATTCGGCTTGAATTGGATCTATTCATCTATATTCTGCACTACCCGACTCTGACTATTCCACTCTACTCAACTCTACTCCGTTCTACTCTTGGTATTCTCTTCTGTTCTACTCTATTCTATTCTTCTGTGCCCTTCCCTACTGAATCCCAGTCTAACCTACACTACTCTAATCTATTCAATTTAATTCGATTCCATTCAGTTTGACACCATTCGACCCGATTTGAGACAATTCGACGGGATTCGGTGAGATTCCGCGAGATTTGATGCGTTTTGGTGGGATTTGATGGAATTCGACGAGATCCGATGCAATAGGATGCAATTAAGTGTGTTTTGGCTCGATTTTGCTGGGTTCAGTTTGTCTCTATTTGGCTCGTTTCAGCTCCACTAGGCTCCATTCATCCCGAATCTGGTCGACTCGACTCGATTCGGCTCATTTTGGCCATATTTGGTCCTATTCAGCGTTATTCGGCTCTATTCAACTCTTTTCTACTCTCTGCATCTGTGTTCGAATCCATTTGACTCCATTCCACACCATTCTATTCCATTCTACACTACTGTACTCTACAAAACCCTGCCCCACCCTACCCTATCCTAATCTAGTCTGCTCTTTTCTAGTCTCCTTTTCTATTTTCTCTATTCCATCCTATGCTACTCTACCATATCCTACACTAAGCTAACCTACCCTGACCCGTGCTGTTCTATTCTATTTCCTTCTATTTTCTCTGTTCCACCGTATGCTTCCCTACCCTATGCTACCCCACCGTACCATAGTCTACTACTTAGGGTTACTCAATAAGGGTCCTAATTAAGGGGAGTAGTTTGGGCAAGGGTACTCCTTAAGGCAAGGGTACTAGTTCAGGCTACTAGTTATGGGCAGGGCACTAGTTAAGGCCAGGCTACTAGTTAAGGCATGGGTACTTGTTGAGGGTACTGGTTAAGGCAAGGGTACCAGTTCAGGCTACTTGTTAAGGACATACTACTAGTGAAGGCAAGGGTACTAGTGAAGACTACTGGTTAAGGCAAGGGTACTTGTTAGGACTACTAGTTAAGGCAAGGGTACTAGATTAGGCTACGTGTTCAGGCAAGGGTACTCGTTCAGATTACTGACTTAGGGTACTATTCAAGACGAGTTGTCTTGGCTACTGCTCTATGCCACTAGTCTAGCTGACTAGTCCAGCTTACTAGTCTAGGCTTCTACTCTAGCCTTCTCTTGTCTACTCTAATGTAGTCTACTTGCATCTACCCTAGTCTTCCTATCATAAACTACCCTACCCTAACCTATTCTAATTGATTCCATTTGATTCGATTCAAAGCATTTCGATACGACCGGACACCATCACGCTTGAGTTGGCTCGATTCTGCAACATCAGCGCGATTCAGCTCGATTTGGCTCGAATCGCTTCAATTCAGCTCGTTTCCACTCGGTTCAGCCTTATTCGGCCCTATTTGGCTCGATTCGACTCTTTTCTACTCTATTTGTCTCTGTTCGACTCCATTTGACTCCACTCTTCTCCATTCTACGCTATTCTGTTCTACTCTACCCTACGATACTCTAATCTATTCGATTGCATGTGATTCGAAGCAATTCGGTGTGATTCATCTCGTTTTGTTTCCATTTGACTCGATTCGGCCAGAATTGGCTCTATTCAGCTATATCCTGCACTCTTTGACTCTATTTGACTCAATTCTACTCTGCTCTACTTTTGTCTGCTTTACTCTCTCTACTCTACCCTACTGTACTATATTCTATTCTGTACTATTCTGTTCTATTCTACCCACCCGCCCCTCCCCTCCCCTTCCCTAATCTATTTGATTAGATTCGATGTGACGTATTTCCACGCGATTTGACGCGATTAGGCTTGAATCAGCTCGATTCAGTTCGAATCGGCTCTGTTCGGCTCGACTTGGCTCCATTTCACTCCATTCGGCTCGATTAGGCTCGAATTCCATCGATTCTGCTGGATTCTGCTCAATTAGGCCTTAGTTGGGCCTATTCGGCCCTATTCTGCTCTATTAGACTCTTTTGTACTCTATTCATATCTATCCGTCTCTATTGGACTCCGTTCAACTCCATTCCTCACTATTTTCCTCTCTTCTATTCTACCCTTCCCTACCCTAATCTCTTCTAATCGATTCGATTTGATTTGACGCGATTCGAAGCAACCGGACGTGATTCGTCTCGTTTTGTCTCCACTCGGCTCAATTCGGCTATGTTCTCTCTCTTTGACTCTATTCTATTCTGTTGTATTCTTTCTGTTCTGTTCTATTCTCTCCTGTTCTGTGGTACTCTATTCTATTCTACCCTACCCGACCCAACGGCACCCCACCCGAACCTACCCTACTTTAATCTGTTGGATTCAATTCGATTCCGTGCAAAGCGATTTGATAGGACCTGACTGGGTTCGGCAAGATCTGAAGGGATTTGATGAGATTCCATGCGACTCGACGTGATTCAGTAGGAGTCTCTGAGGTTTGACTCAATTCGAAGTTATTCGACGTGATTCGATGGGATTCGACACGATATGAAGCGATTTGACCTTGTTTGATTCAAAACGATGTGACTCGACTCGATTCGACCTGATTCGATTCGACGCTGTTCGGTGACAGTCAGTGCGATTCTGCTTGATTCCGCTCGATTAGGTGTGATTCGGCAGTATACAGCTCTTTTCGGCTGTATTCAGCTCCATTCGTCTCTATTCAGCTTATTCGGCTCTATTCGACTGTATTCGACTCTACTCTTTTCCACTCGATTCTACTCGATTCTATTCCTTCTATTCTGTTCTAATCTCTTCTATTCCACTCTACTCTGTTCTATTCTCCCCTCCCCTCCCCTCCCCTTCTCTAATCTATACGTCTGGATTGGATTTGACGCGTTGAACGCGATTCGAGGCGATGAAGCTTGAATCGGCTCGATTCGGCTCGATTTGGCTCTATTCGGCTCAGTTAGGCTCCATTCAGCTTGTTTTGGCTTCAATCGCTTCGAATCTGCTCGATTTGGCCTTCTTCGGCCCTATTCTGCTCTATTCGACTCTTTTCTACTCTATTCGTTTCTATTTGACTCCATTCTACTCCATTCTATTCATTCCACACTATTCTACACTATTCTACTCTATTCTGCTCTACCCTACCCAACACCACTCTAATTTACTCTACTTGCTTCTACACGATTCCTCTCATTTTGTCTGCATTTGGCTCTATTCAGCTCTATTCTACTCTTCTCTACTCTATTGTATTGTTTCTACTCTGTTCTGTACTATTCTACTCTATTCTACCCTACCCTGTGCTACCCAACTCTAAGGTATTGTAATCCACTTGATTGGATTTGATTCAACCCATTTCAACGCGATTCAGCTCAATTTGGCTCTGTTCAAATCTATTCTACTCTACTCTATTCCCCTCTACTCCACTCTAGCTTACTCTTTTCTGTAGTCGTTCTGTGTTGTTCTGTTCTATTTTGTTGTGTTCTGTTCTGTTTTATTCTATTCTACTCTATTCTACCCTACTCTAGCCTACCCGAACCTCCCCTACTCTAGTCTATTCAATTGAATTCGAGAAATTTTGACGTGACTAGGGGCCGAATCGGTGTGATTCATGTCCATTCGGCTCCATTTGTCTCGAATAGTGTCGATTCAGCTTGATTAGGCTCGATTTGGCTCCATTAGGCTCGATTCACTGGATTCGGCTCGATTTCGCTCAATTCAGCTCGATTTGGCCCTCTTTGGCCCTATTCGGCTCTCTTCAGCTCTTTTCTACTCTACTCGATTCCATTGCACACCATTCTACTCCATTCTATGCTATTCTACTATACCCTACTGTAATTGATTCGATGGGATTCGACGCCATTCGACGCGATTTGTCTCGTTTCGTCTCCATTCAGCTTGATTCGACTCTGTTCTACTCTCTTCTACTCTACACTATTCTGCTCTGCTCTACCCTTTTCTACTCTATTCTATTGTATCCTTTCCATTCTCTTCTACTGTGTTCAAGTCTACTCTATTCCATCCTACCCTAATCTAATCTATTCTACTGGATTCGATTCCACGCATCTCCATGCGATTCGGCTCAAATCGGCTCCTTTCCACTCCATTCATCCCCAATCGGCTCAAATCAGTTCGATTCAGCTCTAATCGGCTCCATTCGGCTCTAGTCACCTCGAATAGGCTCTATTCAGCTCGATTCGGCTCTATTAGACTCTACTCAACTCTATTATCTCTTTTCGACTCCACTCGACTCCATGCTACACCATTCTACTCCATCCTAAACTATTCTCTACTGTATTGTATTGTACTCTACCTTACTGTAGTCTATTCTAATTGATTGGATTGGATTGGATTGGAATTGATCAGATTCAATGCAATTCGACGGGATTCGACGCGAAACGGCACGATTCCAACGGGATTCAGTGTGATTCGTCTTGGTTTCTATCCATTTAGCTCTTTTGGGCTCTATTTGGCTCTATTCGGCAATGTTCGACCCTGGTCTACTCTACTCTTCTATACTCTGCTCGTCTCGACCCTATTCTTTCAGTTCTGTTCTCTTCTGTTCTGTTCTACTGCACTCTATTCTACCCTACCCTACCCTAACTTAGCCTACTGTAATCTGTTCTATGCTATTCGACACACTTGAATGGGATTCGACCTGATTCGGGTCATATCGGCTCGATTCATCTCCTTTCTGCTCCATTAAACTCGATTCGGTTCTATTCGGCTCTTTTCCACTCTATTCGGCTCTTTTTGGCAGTATTCGACTCTATTTGAGTCTAGTCGACTCGATTCTTTCTCTTCTGTTCTATTCTACTCTATTCTATTTTTCTCTGCCCTACCCTAACCTTACCTTCCCCACACTAATCTATTTGATTCGATTCGACACATTTCAAACGACTCGACATGATTCATCTCGATTCACCTTGAATTTGGTCAATTCAGCTGTATTCAGCTCTGTTTGGCTCTTTTCGGCTCTCTTCAGCTCAATTTGACTCTATTCTACTGGACCCGACTCTACTTAATTCTATTCTCTTCTTTCTATTGTGTTGTGTTGTGTTGTAGTCTAGCCTCTCCTGCCGTACCCTCCTCTACTCTAATCTATTCGATTCAACGCATTTCGACGCGATTCCATGTGATTAGGCTTGAATCGGCTCGATTTAGCTCTATTTGGCTTGAATTGGGTCAATTCGTCTCGATTCTGCTCAATTCAGCATAATTAGGCTCGAGTGAACCTTATTCAGCCCTGTTCAGCTCTACTCAACCCTTTCTACTTTATTTGTCTCTATTTGGCTCCATTCAACTCCCTTCCACACCATTCTACTCTTTTCTACTCTATTCTATTCTGTTCTAGCCTACTCTACTCTAATCTATTCTAATCGATTCGATTCATCACGATTTGTCTCCTTTCCTCTCCATTCGAATCGATTCGGCTTGAATTGGATCTATTCATCTATATTCTGCACTACCCGACTCTGACTATTCCACTCTACTCAACTCTACTCCGTTCTACTCTTGGTATTCTCTTCTGTTCTACTCTATTCTATTCTTCTGTGCCCTTCCCTACTGAATCCCAGTCTAACCTACACTACTCTAATCTATTCAATTTAATTCGATTCCATTCAGTTTGACACCATTCGACCCGATTTGAGACAATTCGACGGGATTCGGTGAGATTCCGCGAGATTTGATGCGTTTTGGTGGGATTTGATGGAATTCGACGAGATCCGATGCAATAGGATGCAATTAAGTGTGTTTTGGTTCGATTTTGCTGGGTTCAGTTTGTCTCTATTTGGCTCGTTTCAGCTCCACTAGGCTCCATTCATCCCGAATCTGGTCGACTCGACTCGATTCGGCTCATTTTGGCCATATGTGGTCCTATTCAGCGTTATTCAGCTCTATTCAACTCTTTTCTACTCTCTGCATCTGTGTTCGAATCCATTTGACTCCATTCCACACCATTCTATTCCATTCTACACTACTGTACTCTACAAAACCCTGCCCCACCCTACCCTATCCTAATCTAGTCTGCTCTTTTCTAGTCTCCTTTTCTATTTTCTCTATTCCATCCTATGCTACTCTACCATATCCTACACTAAGCTAACCTACCCTGACCTGTGCTGTTCTATTCTATTTCCTTCTATTTTCTCTGTTCCACCGTATGCTTCCCTACCCTATGCTACCCCACCGTACCATAGTCTACTACTTAGGGTTACTCAATAAGGGTCCTAATTAAGGGGAGTAGTTTGGGCAAGGGTACTCCTTAAGGCAAGGGTACTAGTTCAGGCTACTAGTTATGGGCAGGGCACTAGTTAAGGCCAGGCTACTAGTTAAGGCATGGGTACTTGTTGAGGGTACTGGTTAAGGCAAGGGTACCAGTTCAGGCTACTTGTTAAGGACATACTACTAGTGAAGGCAAGGGTACTAGTGAAGACTACTGGTTAAGGCAAGGGTACTTGTTAGGACTACTAGTTAAGGCAAGGGTACTAGATTAGGCTACGTGTTCAGGCAAGGGTACTCGTTCAGATTACTGACTTAGGGTACTATTCAAGACGAGTTGTCTTGGCTACTGCTCTATGCCACTAGTCTAGCTGACTAGTCCAGCTTACTAGTCTAGGCTTCTACTCTAGCCTTCTCTTGTCTACTCTAATGTAGTCTACTTGCATCTACCCTAGTCTTCCTATCATAAACTACCCTACCCTAACCTATTCTAATTGATTCCATTTGATTCGATTCAAAGCATTTCGATGCGACCGGACACCATCACGCTTGAGTTGGCTCGATTCTGCAACATCAGCGCGATTCAGCTCGATTTGGCTCGAATCGCTTCAATTCAGCTCGTTTCCACTCGGTTCAGCCTTATTCGGCCCTATTTGGCTCGATTCGACTCTTTTCTACTCTATTTGTCTCTGTTCGACTCCATTTGACTCCACTCTTCTCCATTCTACGCTATTCTGTTCTACTCTACCCTACGATACTCTAATCTATTCGATTGCATGTGATTCGAAGCAATTCGGTGTGATTCATCTCGTTTTGTTTCCATTTGACTCGATTCGGCCAGAATTGGCTCTATTCAGCTATATCCTGCACTCTTTGACTCTATTTGACTCAATTCTACTCTGCTCTACTTTTGTCTGCTTTACTCTCTCTACTCTACCCTACTGTACTATATTCTATTCTGTACTATTCTGTTCTATTCTACCCACCCGCCCCTCCCCTACCCTTCCCTAATCTATTTGATTAGATTCGATGTGACGTATTTCCACGCGATTTGACGCGATTAGGCTTGAATCAGCTCGATTCAGTTCGAATCGGCTCTGTTCGGCTCGACTTGGCTCCATTTCACTCCATTCGGCTCGATTAGGCTCGAATTCCATCGATTCTGCTGGATTCTGCTCAATTAGGCCTTAGTTGGGCCTATTCGGCCCTATTCTGCTCTATTAGACTCTTTTGTACTCTATTCATATCTATCCGTCTCTATTGGACTCCGTTCAACTCCATTCCTCACTATTTTCCTCTCTTCTATTCTACCCTTCCCTACCCTAATCTCTTCTAATCGATTCGATTTGATTTGACGCGATTCGAAGCAACCGGACGTGATTCGTCTCGTTTTGTCTCCACTCGGCTCAATTCGGCTATGTTCTCTCTCTTTGACTCTATTCTATTCTGTTGTATTCTTTCTGTTCTGTTCTATTCTCTCCCGTTCTGTGGTACTCTATTCTATTCTACCCTACCCGACCCAACGGCACCCCACCCGAACCTACCCTACTTTAATCTGTTGGATTCAATTCGATTCCGTGCAAAGCGATTTGATAGGACCTGACTGGATTCGGCAAGATCTGAAGGGATTTGATGAGATTCCATGCGACTCGACGTGATTCAGTAGGAGTCTCTGAGGTTTGACTCAATTCGAAGTTATTCGACGTGATTCGATGGGATTCGACACGATATGAAGCGATTTGACCTTGTTTGATTCAAAACGATGTGACTCGACTCGATTCGACCTGATTCGATTCGACGCTGTTCGGTGACAGTCAGTGCGATTCTGCTTGATTCCGCTCGATTAGGTGTGATTCGGCAGTATACAGCTCTTTTCGGCTGTATTCAGCTCCATTCGTCTCTATTCAGCTTATTCGGCTCTATTCGACTGTATTCGACTCTACTCTTTTCCACTCGATTCTACTCGATTCTATTCCTTCTATTCTGTTCTAATCTCTTCTATTCCACTCTACTCTGTTCTATTCTCCCCTCCCCTCCCCTCCCCTTCTCTAATCTATACGTCTGGATTGGATTTGACGCGTTGAACGCGATTCGAGGCGATGAAGCTTGAATCGGCTCGATTCGGCTCGATTTGGCTCTATTCGGCTCAGTTAGGCTCCATTCAGCTTGTTTTGGCTTCAATCGCTTCGAATCTGCTCGATTTGGCCTTCTTCGGCCCTATTCTGCTCTATTCGACTCTTTTCTACTCTATTCGTTTCTACTTGACTCCATTCTACTCCATTCTATTCATTCCACACTATTCTACTTTATTCTGCTCTACCCTACCCAACACCACTCTAATTTACTCTACTTGCTTCTACACGATTCCTCTCATTTTGTCTGCATTTGGCTCTATTCAGCTCTATTCTACTCTTCTCTACTCTATTGTATTGTTTCTACTCTGTTCTGTACTATTCTACTCTATTCTACCCTACCCTGTGCTACCCAACTCTAAGGTATTGTAATCCACTTGATTGGATTTGATTCAACCCATTTCAACGCGATTCAGCTCAATTTGGCTCTGTTCAAATCTATTCTACTCTACTCTATTCCCCTCTACTCCACTCTAGCTTACTCTTTTCTGTAGTCGTTCTGTGTTGTTCTGTTCTATTTTGTTGTGTTCTGTTCTGTTTTATTCTATTCTACTCTATTCTACCCTACTCTAGCCTACCCGAACCTCCCCTACTCTAGTCTATTCAATTGAATTCGAGAAATTTTGACGCGACTAGGGGCCGAATCGGTGTGATTCATGTCCATTGGGCTCCATTTGTCTCGAATAGTGTCGATTCAGCTTGATTAGGCTCGATTTGGCTCCATTAGGCTCGATTCACTGGATTCGGCTCGATTTCGCTCAATTCAGCTCGATTTGGCCCTCTTTGGCCCTATTCGGCTCTCTTCAGCTCTTTTCTACTCTACTCGATTCCATTGCACACCATTCTACTCCATTCTATGCTATTCTACTATACCCTACTGTAATTGATTCGATGGGATTCGACGCCATTCGACGCGATTTGTCTCGTTTCGTCTCCATTCAGCTTGATTCGACTCTGTTCTACTCTCTTCTACTCTACACTATTCTGCTCAGCTCTACCCTTTTCTACTCTATTCTATTGTATCCTTTCCATTCTCTTCTACTGTGTTCTAGTCTACTCTATTCCATCCTACCCTAATCTAATCTATTCTACTGGATTCGATTCCACGCATCTCGATGCGATTCGGCTCAAATCGGCTCCTTTCCACTCCATTCATCCCCAATCGGCTCAAATCGGTTCGATTCAGCTCTAATCGGCTCCATTCGGCTCTAGTCAGCTCGAATAGGCTCTATTCAGCTCGATTCGGCTCTATTAGACTCTACTCAACTCTATTATCTCTTTTCGACTCCACTCGACTCCATGCTACACCATTCTACTCCATCCTAAACTATTCTCTACTGTATTGTATTGTACTCTACCCTACTGTAGTCTATTCTAATTGATTGGATTGGATTGGATTGGAATTGATCAGATTCAATGCAATTCGACGGGATTCGACGCGAAACGGCACGATTCCAACGGGATTCAGTGTGATTCGTCTTGGTTTCTATCCATTTAGCTCTTTTGGGCTCTATTTGGCTCTATTCGGCAATGTTCGACTCTACTCTACTCTACTCTTCTATACTCTGCTCTTCCCGACCCTATTCTTTCAGTTCTGTTCTCTTCTGTTCTGTTCTACTGCACTCTATTCTACCCTACCCTACCCTAACTTAGCCTACTGTAATCTGTTCTATGCTATTCGACACACTTGAATGGGATTCGACCTGATTCGTGTCATATCGGCTCGATTCATCTCCTTTCTGCTCCATTAAACTCGATTCGGTTCTATTCGGCTCTTTTCCACTCTATTCGGCTCTTTTTGGCAGTATTCGACTCTATTTGACTCTAGTCTACTCGATTCTTTCTGTTCTGTTCTATTCTACTCTATTCTATTCTTCTCTACCCTACCCTAACCCTACCTTCCCCACACTAATCTATTTGATTCGATTCGACACATTTCAAACGACTCGACATGATTCATCTCGATTCACCTTGAATTTGGTCAATTCGGCTGTATTCAGCTCTGTTTGGCTCTTTTCGGCTCTCTTCAACTCGATTTGACTCTATTCTACTGGACCCGACTCTACTTAATTCTATTCTCTTCTTTCTCTTGTGTTCTGTTGTGTTGTAGTCTAGGCTCTGCTACCGTACCCTTCTCTACTCTAATCTATTCGATTCAACGCATTTCGACGCGATTCCATGTGATTAGGCTTGAATCGGCTCGATTTAGCTTTATTTGGCTTGAATTGGGTCAATTCGTCTCGATCCTGCTCAATTCAGCATAATTAGGCTCAAGTGAACCTTATTCAGCCCTGTTCAGCTCTACTCAACCCTTTCTACTTTATTTGTCTCTATTTGGCTCCATTCAACTCCCTTCCACACCACTCTACTCTTTTCTACTCTATTCTATTCTGTTCTACCCTACCCTACTCTAATCTATTCTAATCGATTCGATTCATCACGATTTGTCTCCTTTCCTCTCCATTCGAATCGATTCGGCTTGAATTGGATCTATTCATCTATATTCTGCACTACCCGACTCTGACTATTCCACTCTACTCAACTCTACTCCGTTCTACTCTTGGTATTCTCTTCTGTTCTACTCTATTCTATTCTTCTGTGCCCTTCCCTACTGAATCCCAGTCTAACCTACACTACTCTAATCTATTCAATTTAATTCGATTCCATTCAGTTTGACACCATTCGACCCGATTTGAGACAATTCGACGGGATTCGGTGAGATTCCGCGAGATTTGATGCGTTTTGGTGGGATTTGATGGAATTCGACGAGATCCGATGCAATAGGATGCAATTAAGTGTGTTTTGGCTCGATTTTGCTGGGTTCAGTTTGTCTCTATTTGGCTCGTTTCAGCTCCACTAGGCTCCATTCATCCCGAATCTGGTCGACTCGACTCGATTCGGCTCATTTTGGCCATATTTGGTCCTATTCAGCGTTATTCGGCTCTATTCAACTCTTTTCTACTCTCTGCATCTGTGTTCGAATCCATTTGACTCCATTCCACACCATTCTATTCCATTCTACACTACTGTACTCTACAAAACCCTGCCCCACCCTACCCTATCCTAATCTAGTCTGCTCTTTTCTAGTCTCCTTTTCTATTTTCTCTATTCCATCCTATGCTACTCTACCATATCCTACACTAAGCTAACCTACCCTGACCTGTGCTGTTCTATTCTATTTCCTTCTATTTTCTCTGTTCCACCGTATGCTTCCCTACCCTATGCTACCCCACCGTACCATAGTCTACTACTTAGGGTTACTCAATAAGGGTCCTAATTAAGGGGAGTAGTTTGGGCAAGGGTACTCCTTAAGGCAAGGGTACTAGTTCAGGCTACTAGTTAAGGCCAGGGTACTAGTTAAGGCCAGGCTACTAGTTAAGGCATGGGTACTTGTTGAGGGTACTGGTTAAGGCAAGGATACCAGTTCAGGCTACTTGTTAAGGACATACTACTAGTGAAGGCAAGGGTACTAGTGAAGACTACTGGTTAAGGCAAGGGTACTTGTTAGGACTACTAGTTAAGGCAAGGGTACTAGATTAGGCTAAGAGTTCAGGCAAGGGTACTCGTTCAGATTACTGACTTAGGGTACTCTTCAAGACTAGTTGTCTAGGCTACTGCTCTATGCCACTAGTCTAGCTGACTAGTCCAGCTTACTAGTCTAGGCTTCTACTCTAGCCTTCTCTTGTCTACTCTAATGTAGTCTACTTGCATCTACCCTAGTCTTCCTATCATAAACTACCCTACCCTAACCTATTCTAATCGATTCCATTTGATTCGATTCAAAGCATTTCGATGCGACTGGACACCATCACGCTTGAGTCGGCTCGATTCTGCAACATCAGCGCGATTCAGCTCGAT
This sequence comes from Loxodonta africana, assembly GCF_030014295.1. Taxonomy (NCBI): domain Eukaryota; kingdom Metazoa; phylum Chordata; class Mammalia; order Proboscidea; family Elephantidae; genus Loxodonta; species Loxodonta africana. Next base: position 56,390 of record NW_026975015.1, read on the forward strand.
TTGGCTCAAATCGCTTCAATTCAGCTCGTTTCCAGTCGGTTCAGCCTTATTCGGCCCTGTTTGGCTCGATTCGACTCTTTTGTACTCTATTTGTCTCTGTTCGACTCCATTTGACTCCACTCTTCTCCATTCTACGCTATTCTGTTCTACTCTACCCTACGATACTCTAATCTATTCGATTGGATGCGATTCGAAGCAATTCGGTGTGATTCATCTCGTTTTGTTTCCATTTGACTCGATTCGGCCAGAATTGGCTCTATTCAGCTATATCCTGCACTCTTTGACTCTATTGGACTCAATTCTACTCTGCTCTACTCTTGTCTGCTTTACTCTCTCTACTCTACCCTACTGTACTATATTCTATTCTGTACTATTCTGTTCTATTCTACCCACCCGCCCCTCCCCTCCCCTTCCCTAATCTATTTGATTAGATTCGATGTGACGTATTTCCACGCGATTTGACGCGATTAGGCTTGAATCAGCTCGATTCAGTTCGAATCGGCTCTACTCGGCTCGACTTGGCTCCATTTCACTCCATTCGGCTCGATTAGGCTCGAATTCCATCGATTCTGCTGGATTCTGCTCAATTAGGCCTTATTTGGGCCTATTCGGCCCTATTCTGCTCTATTAGACTCTTTTGTACTCTATTCATATCTATCCGTCTCTATTGGACTCCGTTCAACTCCATTCCTCACTATTTTCCTCTCTTCTATTCTACCCTTCCCTACCCTAATCTCTTCTAATCGATTCGATTTGATTTGACGCGATTCGAAGCAACCGGACGTGATTCGTCTCGTTTTGTCGCCACTCGGCTCAATTCGGCTATGTTCTCTCTCTTTGACTCTATTCTATTCTGTTGTATTCTTTCTGTTCTGTTCTATTCTCTCCTATTCTGTTGTACTCTATTCTATTCTACCCTACCCGACCCAACGGCACCCCACCCGAACCTACCCTACTTTAATCTGTTGGATTCAATTCGATTCCGTGCAAAGCGATTTGATAGGACCTGACTGGATTCGGCAAGATGTGAAGGGATTTGATGAGATTCCATGCGACTCGACGTGATTCAGTAGGAGTCTCTGAGGTTTGACTCAATTCGAAGTTATTCGACGTGATTCGATGGGATTCGACACGATATGAAGCGATTTGACCTTGTTTGATTCAAAACGATGTGACTCGACTCGATTCGACCTGATTCGATTCGACGCTGTTCGGTGACAGTCAGTGCGATTCTGCTTGATTCCGCTCGATTAGGTGTGATTCGGCAGTATACAGCTCTTTTCGGCTGTATTCAGCTCCATTCGTCTCTATTCAGCTTATTCGGCTCTATTCGACTGTATTCGACTCTACTCTTTTCCACTCGATTCTACTCGATTCTATTCCTTCTATTCTGTTCTAATCTCTTCTATTCCACTCTACTCTGTTCTATTCTCCCCTCCCCTCCCCTCCCCTTCTCTAATCTATACGTCTGGATTGGATTTGACGCGTTGAACGCGATTCGAGGCGATGAAGCTTGAATCGGCTCGATTCGGCTCGATTTGGCTCTATTCGGCTCAGTTAGGCTCCATTCAGCTTGGTTTGGCTTGAATCGCTTCGAATCTGCTCGATTTGGCCTTCTTCGGCCCTATTCTGCTCTATTCGACTCTTTTCTACTCTATTCGTTTCTACTTGACTCCATTCTACTCCATTCTATTCATTCCACACTATTCTACTCTATTCTGCTCTACCCTACCCAACACCACTCTAATTTACTCTACTTGCTTCTACACGATTCCTCTCATTTTGTCTGCATTTGGCTCTATTCAGCTCTTTTCTACTCTTCTCTACTCTATTGCATTGTTTCTACTCTGTTCTGTACTATTCTACTCTATTCTACCCTACCCTGTGCTACCCAACTCTAAGGTATTGTAATCCACTTGATTGGATTTGATTCAACCCATTTCAACGCGATTCGGCTCAATTTGGCTCTGTTCAAATCTATTCTACTCTACTCTATTCCCCTCTACTCCACTCTAGCCTACTCTTTTCTGTATTCGTTCTGTGTCGTTCGGTTCTATTTTGTTGTGTTCTGTTCTGTTTTATTCTATTCTACTCTATTCTACCCTACTCTAGCCTACCCGAACCTCCCCTAGTCTAGTCTATTCAATTGAATTCGAGAAATTTTGACGCGACTAGGGACCGAATCAGTGTGATTCATGTCCATTCGGCTCCATTTGTCTCGAATAGTGTCGATTCAGCTCGATTAGGCTCGATTTGGCTCCATTAGGCTCGATTCACTGGATTCGGCTCGATTTCGCTCAATTCAGCTCGATTTGGCCCTCTTTGGCCCTCTTCGGCTCTCTTCAGCTCTTTTCTACTCTACTCGATTCCATTGCACACCATTCTACTCCATTCTACGCTCTTCTACTATACCCTACTGTAATTGATTCGATGGGATTCGACGCCATTCGACGCGATTTGTCTCGTTTCGTCTCCATTCAGCTTGATTCGACTCTGTTCTACTCTACTCTATTCTACTCTACACTATTCTGCTCTGCTCTACCCTTTTCTACTCTATTCTATTGTATCCTTTCCATTCTCTTCTACTGTGTTCAAGTCTACTCTATTCCATCCTACCCTAATCTAATCTATTCTACTGGATTCGATTCCACGCATCTCCATGCGATTCGGCTCAAATCGGCTCCTTTCCACTCCATTCATCCCCAATCGGCTCAAATCGGTTCGATTCAGCTCTAATCGGCTCCATTCGGCTCTAGTCAGCTCGAATAGGCTCTGTTCAGCTCTATTCGGCTCTATTAGACTCTACTCAACTCTATTATCTCTTTTCGACTCCACTCGACTCCATGCTACACCATTCTACTCCATCCTAAACTATTCTCTACTGTATTGTATTGTACTCTCCCGTACTGTAGTCTATTCTAATTGATTGGATTGGATTGGAATTGATCAGATTCAATGCAATTCGACCGGATTCGACGCGATACGGCACGATTCCACGGGATTCGGCGTGATTCCTCTTGGTTTCTATCCATTTAGCTCTTTTGGGCTCTATTTGGCTCTATTCGGCAATGTTTGACTCTGGTCTACTCTACTCTTCTATACTCTGCTCTTCTCGACCCTATTCTTTCAGTTCTGTTCTCTTCTGTTCTGTTCTACTGCACTCTATTCTACTCTACCCTACCCTAACTTAGCCTACTGTAATCTGTTCTATGCTATTCGACACACTTGAATGGGATTCGACCTGATTCGGGTCATATCGGCTCGATTCATCTCCTTTCTGCTCCATTAAACTCGATTCGGTTCTATTCGGCTCTTTTCCACTCTATTCGGCTCTTTTTGGCAGTATTCAACTCTATTTGACTCTAGTCTACTCGATTCTTTCTGTTCTGTTCTATTCTACTCTATTCTATTCTTCTCTACCCTACCCTAACCTTACCTTCCCCACACTAATCTATTTGATTCGATTCGACACATTTCAAACGACTCGACATGATTCATCTCGATTCACCTTGAATTTGGTCAATTCGGCTGTATTCAGCTCTGTTTGGCTCTTTTCGGCTCTCTTCAACTCGATTTGACTCTATTCTACTGGACCCGACTCTACTTAATTCTATTCTCTTCTTTCTCTTGTGTTCTGTTGTGTTGTAGTCTAGCCTCTGCTACCGTACCCTTCTCTACTCTAATCTATTCGATTCAACGCATTTTGACGCGATTCCATGTGATTAGGCTTGAATCGGCTCGATTTAGCTTTATTTGGCTTGAATTGGGTCAATTCGTCTCGATCCTGCTCAATTCAGCATAATTAGGATCCAGTAAACCTTATTCAGCCCTGTTCAGCTCTACTCAACCCTTTCTACTTTATTTGTCTCTATTTGGCTCCATTCAACTCCATTCCACACCACTCTACTCTTTTCTACTCTATTCTATTCTGTTCTACCCTACCCTACTCTAATCTATTCTAATCGATTCGATTCATCACGATTTGTCTCCTTTCCTCTCCATTCGAATCGATTCGGCTTGAATTGGATCTATTCATCTATAGTCTGCACTACCCGACTCTGACTATTCCACTCTACTCAACTCTACTCCGTTCTACTCTTGGTATTCTCCTCTGTTCTACTCTGTTCTATTCTTCTGTGCCCTTCCCTACTGAATCCCAGTCTAACTTACACTACTCTAATCTATTCAATTTAATTCGATTCCATTCAGTTTGACACCATTCGACCCGATTTGAGACAATTCGACGGGATTCGGTGAGATTCCGCGAGATTTGATGCGTTTTGGTGGGATTTGATGGAATTCGACGAGATCCGATGCAATAGGATGCAATTAAGTGTGTTTTGGTTCGATTTTGCTGGGTTCAGATTGTCTCTATTTGGCTCATTTCAGCTCCACTAGGCTCCATTCATCCCGAATCTGGTCGACTCGACTCGATTCGGCTCATTTTGGCCATATTTGGTCCTATTCAGCGTTATTCGGCTCTGTTCAACTCTTTTCTTCTCTCTTCATCTGTGTTCGAATCCATTTGACTCCATTCCACACCATTCTATTCCATTCTACACTACTGTATTCTACAAAACCCTCCCCCACCCTAGCCTATCCTAATCTAGTCTGCTCTTTTCTAGTCTCCTTTTCTATTTTCTCGATTCCATCCTATGCTACTCTACCATACCCTGCACTAAGCTAACCTACCCTGACCTATGCTGTTCTATTCTATTTCCTTCTATTTTCTCTGTTCCACCGTATGCTTCCCTACCCTATGCTACCCCACCGTACCATACTCTACTACTTAGGGTTACTCAATAAGGGTCCTAATTAAGGGGAGTAGTTCGGGCAAGGGTACTCCTTAAGGCAAGTGTACTAGTTCAGGCTACTAGTTAAGGCCAGGGTACTAGTTAAGGCCAGGCTACTAGTTAAGGCATGGGTACTTGTTGAGGGTACTGGTTAAGGCAAGGGTACCAGTTCAGGCTACTTGTTAAGGACATACTACTAGTGAAGGCAAGGGTACTAGTGAAGACTACTGGTTAAGGCAAGGGTACTTGTTAGGACTACTAGTTAAGGCAAGGGTACTAGATTAGGCTAAGAGTTCAGGCAAGGGTACTCGTTCAGATTACTGACTTCGGGTACTCTTCAAGACTAGTTGTCTAGGCTACTGCTCTATGCCATTAGTCTAGCTGACTAGTCCAGCTTTCTAGTCTAGGCTTCTACTCTAGCCTTCTCTTGTCTACTCTAATGTAGTCTACTTGCATCTACCCTAGTCTTCCTATCATAAACTACCCTACCCTAACCTATTCTAATCGATTCCATTTGATTCGATTCAAAGCATTTCGATGCGACCGGACACCATCACGCTTGAGTCGGCTCGATTCCGCAACATCAGCTCGATTCAGCTCGATTTGGCTCGAATCGCTTCAATTCAGCTCGTTTCCACTCGGTTCAGCCTTATTCGGCCCTATTTGGCTCGATTCGACTCTTTTCTACTCTATTTGTCTCTGTTCGACTCCATTTGACTCCACTCTTCTCCATTCTACGCTATTCTACTCTATTCTGTTCTACTCTACCCTACGATACTCTAATCTATTCGATTGGATGCGATTCGAAGCAATTCGGTGTGATTCATCTCGTTTTGTTTCCATTTGACTCGATTCGGCCAGAATTGGCTCTATTCAGCTATATCCTGCACTCTTTGACTCTATTGGACTCAATTCTACTCTGCTCTACTCTTGTCTGCTTTACTCTCTCTACTCTACCCTACTGTACTATATTCTATTCTGTACTATTCTGTTCTATTCTACCCACCCGCCCCTCCCCTCCCCTTCCCTAATCTATTTGATTAGATTCGATGTGACGTATTTCCACGCGATTTGACGCGATTAGGCTTGAATCAGCTCGATTCAGTTCGAATCGGCTCTACTCGGCTCGACTTGGCTCCATTTCACTCCATTCGGCTCGATTAGGCTCGAATTCCATCGATTCTGCTGGATTCTGCTCAATTAGGCCTTATTTGGGCCTATTCGGCCCTATTCTGCTCTATTAGACTCTTTTGTACTCTATTCATATCTATCCGTCTCTATTGGACTCCGTTCAACTCCATTCCTCACTATTTTCCTCTCTTCTATTCTACCCTTCCCTACCCTAATCTCTTCTAATCGATTCGATTTGATTTGACGCGATTCGAAGCAACCGGACGTGATTCGTCTCGTTTTGTCTCCACTCGGCTCAATTCGGCTATGTTCTCTCTCTTTGACTCTATTCTATTCTGTTGTATTCTTTCTGTTCTGTTCTATTCTCTCCTGTTCTGTGGTACTCTATTCTATTCTACCCTACCCGACCCAACGGCACCCCACCCGAACCTACCCTACTTTAATCTATTGGATTCAATTCGATTCCGTGCAAAGCGATTTGATAGGACTTGACTGGATTCGGCAAGATCTGAAGGGATTTGATGAGATTCCATGCGACTCGACGTGATTCAGTAGGATTCTCTGAGGTTTGACGCAATTCGAAGTTATTCGACGTGATTCGATGGGATTCGACACGATATGAAGCGATTTGACCTTGTTTGATTCAAAACGATGTGACTCGACTCGATTCGACCTGATTCGATTCGACGCTGTTCGGTGACAGTCAGTGCGATTCTGCTTGATTCCGCTCGATTAGGTGTGATTCGGCAGTATACAGCTCTTTTCGGCTGTATTCAGCTCCATTCGTCTCTATTCAGCTTATTCGGCTCTATTCGACTGTATTCGACTCTACTCTTTTCCACTCGATTCTACTCGATTCTATTCCTTCTATTCTGTTCTAATCTCTTCTATTCCACTCTACTCTGTTCTATTCTCCCCTCCCCTCCCCTCCCCTTCTCTAATCTATACGTCTCGATTGGATTTGACGCGTTGAACGCGATTCGAGGCGATGAAGCTTGAATCGGCTCGATTCGGCTCGATTTGGCTCTATTCGGCTCAGTTAGGCTCCATTCAGCTTGTTTTGGCTTGAATCGCTTCGAATCTGCTCGATTTGGCCTTCTTCGGCCCTATTCTGCTCTATTCGACTCTTTTCTACTCTATTCGTTTCTATTTGACTCCATTCTACTCCATTCTATTCATTCCACACTATTCTACACTATTCTACTCTATTCTGCTCTACCCTACCCAACACCACCCTAATTTACTCTACTTGCTTCTACACGATTCCTCTCATTTTGTCTGCATTTGGCTCTATTCAGCTCTATTCTACTCTTCTCTACTCTATTGTATTGTTTCTACTCTGTTCTGTACTATTCTACTCTATTCTACCCTACCCTATGCTACCCAACTCTAAGGTATTGTAATCCACTTGATTGGATTTGATTCAACCCATTTCAACATGATTCGGCTCTATTTGGCTCTGTTCAAATCTATTCTACTCTACTCTATTCCCCTCTACTCTACTCTAGCCTACTCTTTTCTGTATTCGTTCTGTGTTGTTCTGTTCTATTTTGTTGTGTTCTGTTCTGTTTTATTCTATTCTACTCTATTCTACCCTACTCTAGCCTACCCGAACCTCCCCTACTCTAGTCTATTCAATTGAATTCGAGAAATTTTGACGTGACTAGGGGCCGAATCGGTGTGATTCATGTCCATTCGGCTCCATTTGTCTCGAATAGTGTCGATTCAGCTCGATTAGGCTCGATTTGGCTCCATTAGGCTCGATTCACTGGATTCGGCTCGATTTCTCTCAATTCAGCTCGATTTGGCCCTCTCTGGCCCTCTTCGGCTCTCTTCAGCTCTTTTCTACTCTACTCGATTCCATTGCACACCATTCTACTCCATTCTACGCTCTTCTACTATTCCCTACTGCAATTGATTCGATGGGATTCGACGCCATTCGACGCGATTTGTCTCGTTTCGTCTCCATTCAGCTTGATTCGACTCTGTTCTACTCTACTCTATTCTACTCTACACTATTCTGCTCTGCTCTACCCTTTTCTACTCTATTCTATTGTATCCTTTCCATTCTCTTCTACTGTGTTCAAGTCTACTCTATTCCATCCTTCCCTAATCTAATCTATTCTACTGGATTCGATTCCACGCATCTCCATGCGATTCGGCTCAAATCGGCTCCTTTCCACTCCATTCATCCCCAATCGGCTCAAATCGGTTCGATTCAGCTCTAATCGGCTCCATTCGGCTCTAGTCAGCTCGAATAGGCTCTATTCAGCTCGATTCGGCTCTATTAGACTCTACTCAACTCTATTATCTCTTTTCGACTCCACTCGACTCCATGCTGCACCATTCTACTCCATCCTAAACTATTCTCTACTGTATTGTATTGTACTCTACCCTACTCTAGTCTATTCTAATTGATTGGATTGGATTGGATTGGAATTGATCAGATTCAATGCAATTCGACGGGATTCGACGCGATACGGCACGATTCCACGGGATTCGGTGTGATTCCTCTTGGTTTCTATCCATTTAGCTCTTTTGGGCTCTATTTGGCCCTATTCGACAATGTTTGACTCTGCTCTACTCTACTCTTCTATACTCTGCTCGTCTCGACCCTATTCTTTCAGTTCTGTTCTGTTCTGTTCTACTGCACTCTATTCTACCCTATCCTACCCTAACTTAGCCTACCGTAATCTGTTCTATGCTATTCGACACACTTGAATGGGATTCGACCTGATTCGGGTCATATGGGCTCGATTCATCTCCTTTCTGCTCCATTAAACTCGATTCGGTTCTATTCGGCTCTTTTCCACTCTATTCGGCTCTTTTTGGCAGTATTCGACTCTATTTGACTCTAGTCTACTCGATTCTTTCTGTTCTGTTCTATTCTACTCTATTCTATTCTTCTCTACCCTACCCTAACCTTACCTTCCCCACACTAATCTATTTGATTCGATTCGACACGTTTCAAACGACTCGACATGATTCATCTCGATTCACCTTGAATTTGGTCAATTCGGCTGTATTCAGCTCTGTTTGGCTCTTTTCGGCTCTCTTCAGCTCAATTTGACTCTATTCTACTGGACCCGACTCTACTTAATTCTATTCTCTTCTTTCTATTGTGTTGTGTTGTGTTGTAGTCTAACCTCTCCTGCCGTACCCTCCTCTACTCTAATCTATTCGATTCAACGCATTTCGACGCGATTCCATGTGATTAGGCTTGAATCGGCTCGATTTAGCTCTATTTGGCTTGAATTGGGTCAATTCGTCTCGATTCTGCTCAATTCAGCATAATTAGGCTCGAGTGAACCTTATTCAGCCCTGTTCAGCTCTACTCAACCCTTTCTACTTTATTTGTCTCTATTTGGCTCCATTCAACTCCCTTCCACACCATTCTACTCTTTTCTACTCTATTCTATTCTGTTCTAGCCTACTCTACTCTAATCTATTCTAATCGATTCGATTCATCACGATTTGTCTCCTTTCCTCTCCATTCGAATCGATTGGGCTTGAATTGGATCTATTCATCTATATTCTGCACTACCCGACTCTGACTATTCCACTCTACTCAACTCTACTCCATTCTACTCTTGGTATTCTCTTCTGTTCTACTCTATTCTATTCTTCTGTGCCCTTCCCTACTGAATCCCAGTCTAACCTACACTACTCTAATCTATTCAATTTAATTCGATTCCATTCAGTTTGACACCATTCGACCCGATTTGAGACAATTCGACGGGATTCGGTGAGATTCCGCGAGATTTGATGCGTTTTGGTGGGATTTGATGGAATTCGATGAGATCCGATGCAATAGGCAATAGGATGCAATTAAGTGTGTTTTGGCTCGATTTTGCTGGGTTCAGTTTGTCTCTATTTGGCTCGTTTCAGCTCCACTAGGCTCCATTCATCCCGAATCTGGTCGACTCGACTCGATTCGGCTCATTTTGGCCATATGTGGTCCTATTCAGCGTTATTCGGCTCTATTCAACTCTTTTCTACTCTCTGCATCTGTGTTCGAATCCATTTGACTCCATTCCACACCATTCTATTCCATTCTACACTACTGTATTCTACAAAACCCTCCCCCACCCTAGCCTATCCTAATCTAGTCTGCTCTTTTCTAGTCTCCTTTTCTATTTTCTCTATTCCATCCTATGCTACTCTACTGTATCCTAGACTAAGCTAACCTACCCTGACCTGTGCTGTTCTATTCTATTTCCTTCTATTTTCTCTGTTCCACCGTATGCTTCCCTACCCTATGCTACCCCACCGTACCATACTCTACTACTTAGGGTTACTCAATAAGGGTCCTAATTAAGGGGAGTAGTTCGGGCAAGGGTACTCCTTAAGGCAAGGGTACTAGTTCAGGCTACTACTTATGGGCAGGGCACTAGTTAAGTCCAGGCTACTAGTTAAGGCATGGGTCCTTGTTGAGGGTACTGGTTAAGGCAAGGGTACCAGTTCAGGCTACTTGTTAAGGACATACTACTAGTGAAGGCAAGGGTACTAGTGAAGACTACTGGTTAAGGCAAGGGTACTTGTTAGGACTACTAGTTAAGGCAAGGGTACTAGATTAGGCTAAGAGTTCAGGCAAGGGTACTCGTTCAGATTACTGACTTAGGGTACTCTTCAAGACTAGTTGTCTAGGCTACTGCTCTATGCCACTAGTCTAGCTGACTAGTCCAGCTTACTAGTCTAGGCTTCTACTCTAGCCTTCTCTTGCCTACTCTAATGTAGTCTACTTGCATCTACCCTAGTCTTCCTATCATAAACTACCCTACCCTAACCTATTCTAATCGATTCCATTTGATTCGATTCAAAGCATTTCGATGCGACTGGACACCATCACGCTTGAGTCGGCTCGATTCTGCAACATCAGCGCGATTCAGCTCGATTTGGCTCAAATCGCTTCAATTCAGCTCGTTTCCACTCGGTTCAGCCTTATTCGGCCCTATTTGGCTCGATTCGACTCTTTTCTACTCTATTTGTCTCTGTTCGACTCCATTTGACTCCACTCTTCTCCATTCTACGCTATTCTGTTCTACTCTACCCTACGATACTCTAATCTATTCGATTGGATGCGATTGGAAGCAATTCGGTGTGATTCATCTCGTTTTGTTTCCATTTGACTCGATTCGGCCAGAATTGGCTCTATTCAGCTATATCCTGCACTCTTTGACTCTATTTGACTCAATTCTACTCTGCTCTACTCTTGTCTGCTTTACTCTCTCTACTCTACCCTACTGTACTATATTCTATTCTGTACTATTCTGTTCTATTCTACCCACCCGCCCCTCCCCTACCCTTCCCTAATCTATTTGATTAGATTCGATGTGACGTATTTCCACGCGATTTGACGCGATTAGGCTTGAATCAGCTCGATTCAGTTCGAATCGGCTCAATTCGGCTCGACTTGGCTCCATTTCACTCCATTCGGCTCGATTAGGCTCGAATTCCATCGATTCTGCTGGATTCTGCTCAATTAGGCCTTATTTGGGCCTATTCGGCCCTATTCTGCTCTATTAGACTCTTTTGTACTCTATTCATATCTATCCGTCTCTATTGGACTCCGTTCAACTCCATTCCTCACTATTTTCCTCTCTTCTATTCTACCCTTCCCTACCCTAATCTCTTCTAATCGATTCGATGCGATTCGAAGCAACCGGACGTGATTCGTCTCGTTTTGTCTCCACTCGGCTCAATTCGGCTATGTTCTCTCTCTTTGACTCTATTCTATTCTGTTGTATTCTTTCTGTTCTGTTCTATTCTCTCCTATTCTATTCTACCCTACCCGACCCAACGGCACCCCACTCGAACCTCCCCTACTTTAATCTATTGGATTCAATTCGATTCCGTGCAAAGCGATTTGATAGGACTTGACTGGATTCGGCAAATCTGAAGGGATTTGATGAGATTCCATGCGACTCGACGTGATTCAGTAGGATTCTCTGAGGTTTGACGCAATTCGAAGTTATTCGACATGATTCGATGGGATTCGACACGATATGAAGCGATTTGACCTTGTTTGATTCAAAACGATGTGACTCGACTCGATTCGACCTGATTCGATTCGACGCTGTTCGGTGACAGTCAGTGCGATTCTGCTTGATTCCGCTCGATTAGGTGTGATTCGGCAGTATACAGCTCTTTTCGGCTGTATTCAGCTCCATTCCTCTCTATTCAGCTTATTTGGCTCTATTCGACTGTATTCAACTCTACTCTTTTCCACTCGATTCTACTCGATTCTATTCCTTCTGTTCTGTTCTAATCTCTTCTATTCCACTCTACTCTGTTCTATTCTCCCCTCCCCTCCCCTCCCCTTCTCTAATCTATACGTCTGGATTGGATTTGACGCGTTGAACGCGATTCGAGGCGATGAAGCTTGAATCGGCTCGATTTGGCTCTATTCGGCTCAGTTAGGCTCCATTCAGATTGTTTTGGCTTGAATCTCTTCGAATCTGCTCGATTTGGCCTTCTTCGGCCCTATTCTGCTCTATTCGACTCTTTTCTACTCTATTCGTTTCTATTTGACTCCATTCTACTCCATTCTATTCATTCCACACTATTCTACACTATTCTACTCTATTCTGCTCTACCCTACCCAACACCACTCTAATTTACTCTACTTGCTTCTACACGGTTCCTCTCATTTTGTCTGCATTTGGCTCTATTCAGCTCTATTCTACTCTTCTCTACTCTATTGTATCGTTTCTACTCTGTTCTGTACTATTCTACTCTATTCTACCCTACCCTATGCTACCCAACTCTAAGGTATTGTAATCCACTTGATTGGATTTGATTCAACCCATTTCAACGCGATTCGGCTCAATTTGGCTCTGTTCAAATCTATTCTACTCTACTCTATTCCCCTCTACTCTACTCTAGCCTACTCTTTTCTGTATTCGTTCTGTGTTGTTCTGTTCTATTTTGTTGTGTTCTGTTCTGTTTTATTCTATTCTACTCTATTCTACCCTACTCTAGCCTACCCGAACCTCCCCTACTCTAGTCTATTCAATTGAATTCGAGAAATTTTGACGTGACTAGGGGCCGAATCGGTGTGATTCATGTCCATTCGGCTCCATTTGTCTCGAATAGTGTCGATTCAGCTCGATTAGGCTCGATTTGGCTCCGTTAGGCTCGATTCACTGGATTCGGCTCGATTTCTCTCAATTCAGCTCGATTTGGCCCTCTCTGGCCCTCTTCGGCTCTCTTCAGCTCTTTTCTACTCTACTCGATTCCATTGCACACCATTCTACTCCATTCTACGCTCTTCTACTATTCCCTACTGTAATTGATTCGATGGGATTCGACGCCATTCGACGCGATTTGTCTCGTTTCGTCTCCATTCAGCTTGATTCGACTCTGTTCTACTCTACTCTCTTCTACTCTACACTATTCTGCTCTGCTCTACCCTTTTCTACTCTATTCTATTGTATCCTTTCCATTCTCTTCTACTGTGTTCAAGTCTACTCTATTCCATCCTACCCTAATCTAATCTATTCTACTGGATTCGATTCCACGCATCTCCATGCGATTCGGCTCAAATCGGCTCCTTTCCACTCCATTCATCCCCAATCGGCTCAAATCGGTTCGATTCAGCTCTAATCGGCTCCATTCGGCTCTAGTCAGCTCGAATAGGCTCTATTCAGCTCGATTCGGCTCTATTAGACTCTACTCAACTCTATTATCTCTTTTCGACTCCACTCGACTCCATGCTGCACCATTCTACTCCATCCTAAACTATTCTCTACTGTATTGTATTGTACTCTACCCTACTCTAGTCTATTCTAATTGATTGGATTGGATTGGATTGGAATTGATCAGATTCAATGCAATTCGACGGGATTCGACGCGATACGGCACGATTCCACGGGATTCGGTGTGATTCCTCTTGGTTTCTATCCATTTAGCTCTTTTGGGCTCTATTTGGCCCTATTCGACAATGTTTGACTCTGCTCTACTCTACTCTTCTATACTCTGCTCGTCTCGACCCTATTCTTTCAGTTCTGTTCTGTTCTGTTCTACTGCACTCTATTCTACCCTACCCTACCCTAACTTAGCCTACCGTAATCTGTTCTATGCTATTCGACACACTTGAATGGGATTCGACCTGATTCGGGTCATATCGGCTCGATTCATCTCCTTTCTGCTCCATTAAACTCGATTCGGTTCTATTCGGCTCTTTTCCACTCTATTCGGCTCTTTTTGGCAGTATTCGACTCTATTTGACTCTAGTCTACTCGATTCTTTCTGTTCTGTTCTATTCTACTCTATTCTATTCTTCTCTACCCTACCCTAACCTTACCTTCCCCACACTAATCTATTTGATTCGATTCGACACGTTTCAAACGACTCGACATGATTCATCTCGATTCACCTTGAATTTGGTCAATTCGGCTGTATTCAGCTCTGTTTGGCTCTTTTCGGCTCTCTTCAGCTCAATTTGACTCTATTCTACTGGACCCGACTCTACTTAATTCTATTCTCTTCTTTCTATTGTGTTGTGTTGTGTTGTAGTCTAACCTCTCCTGCCGTACCCTCCTCTACTCTAATCTATTCGATTCAACGCATTTCGACGCGATTCCATGTGATTAGGCTTGAATCGGCTCGATTTAGCTCTATTTGGCTTGAATTGGGTCAATTCGTCTCGATTCTGCTCAATTCAGCATAATTAGGCTCGAGTGAACCTTATTCAGCCCTGTTCAGCTCTACTCAACCCTTTCTACTTTATTTGTCTCTATTTGGCTCCATTCAACTCCCTTCCACACCATTCTACTCTTTTCTACTCTATTCTATTCTGTTCTAGCCTACTCTACTCTAATCTATTCTAATCGATTCGATTCATCACGATTTGTCTCCTTTCCTCTCCATTCGAATCGATTGGGCTTGAATTGGATCTATTCATCTATATTCTGCACTACCCGACTCTGACTATTCCACTCTACTCAACTCTACTCCATTCTACTCTTGGTATTCTCTTCTGTTCTACTCTATTCTATTCTTCTGTGCCCTTCCCTACTGAATCCCAGTCTAACCTACACTACTCTAATCTATTCAATTTAATTCGATTCCATTCAGTTTGACACCATTCGACCCGATTTGAGACAATTCGACGGGACTCGGTGAGATTCCGCGAGATTTGATGCGTTTTGGTGGGATTTGATGGAATTCGATGAGATCCGATGCAATAGGCAATAGGATGCAATTAAGTGTGTTTTGGCTCGATTTTGCTGGGTTCAGTTTGTCTCTATTTGGCTCGTTTCAGCTCCACTAGGCTCCATTCATCCCGAATCTGGTCGACTCGACTCGATTCGGCTCATTTTGGCCATATGTGGTCCTATTCAGCGTTATTCGGCTCTATTCAACTCTTTTCTACTCTCTGCATCTGTGTTCGAATCCATTTGACTCCATTCCACACCATTCTATTCCATTCTACACTACTGTATTCTACAAAACCCTCCCCCACCCTAGCCTATCCTAATCTAGTCTGCTCTTTTCTAGTCTCCTTTTCTATTTTCTCTATTCCATCCTATGCTACTCTACTGTATCCTAGACTAAGCTAACCTACCCTGACCTGTGCTGTTCTATTCTATTTCCTTCTATTTTCTCTGTTCCACCGTATGCTTCCCTACCCTATGCTACCCCACCGTACCATACTCTACTACTTAGGGTTACTCAATAAGGGTCCTAATTAAGGGGAGTAGTTCGGGCAAGGGTACTCCTTAAGGCAAGGGTACTAGTTCAGGCTACTACTTATGGGCAGGGCACTAGTTAAGTCCAGGCTACTAGTTAAGGCATGGGTCCTTGTTGAGGGTACTGGTTAAGGCAAGGGTACCAGTTCAGGCTACTTGTTAAGGACATACTACTAGTGAAGGCAAGGGTACTAGTGAAGACTACTGGTTAAGGCAAGGGTACTTGTTAGGACTACTAGTTAAGGCAAGGGTACTAGATTAGGCTAAGAGTTCAGGCAAGGGTACTCGTTCAGATTACTGACTTAGGGTACTCTTCAAGACTAGTTGTCTAGGCTACTGCTCTATGCCACTAGTCTAGCTGACTAGTCCAGCTTACTAGTCTAGGCTTCTACTCTAGCCTTCTCTTGCCTACTCTAATGTAGTCTACTTGCATCTACCCTAGTCTTCCTATCATAAACTACCCTACCCTAACCTATTCTAATCGATTCCATTTGATTCGATTCAAAGCATTTCGATGCGACTGGACACCATCACGCTTGAGTCGGCTCGATTCTGCAACATCAGCGCGATTCAGCTCGATTTGGCTCAAATCGCTTCAATTCAGCTCGTTTCCACTCGGTTCAGCCTTATTCGGCCCTATTTGGCTCGATTCGACTCTTTTCTACTCTATTTGTCTCTGTTCGACTCCATTTGACTCCACTCTTCTCCATTCTACGCTATTCTGTTCTACTCTACCCTACGATACTCTAATCTATTCGATTGGATGCGATTGGAAGCAATTCGGTGTGATTCATCTCGTTTTGTTTCCATTTGACTCGATTCGGCCAGAATTGGCTCTATTCAGCTATATCCTGCACTCTTTGACTCTATTTGACTCAATTCTACTCTGCTCTACTCTTGTCTGCTTTACTCTCTCTACTCTACCCTACTGTACTATATTCTATTCTGTACTATTCTGTTCTATTCTACCCACCCGCCCCTCCCCTACCCTTCCCTAATCTATTTGATTAGATTCGATGTGACGTATTTCCACGCGATTTGACGCGATTAGGCTTGAATCAGCTCGATTCAGTTCGAATCGGCTCAATTCGGCTCGACTTGGCTCCATTTCACTCCATTCGGCTCGATTAGGCTCGAATTCCATCGATTCTGCTGGATTCTGCTCAATTAGGCCTTATTTGGGCCTATTCGGCCCTATTCTGCTCTATTAGACTCTTTTGTACTCTATTCATATCTATCCGTCTCTATTGGACTCCGTTCAACTCCATTCCTCACTATTTTCCTCTCTTCTATTCTACCCTTCCCTACCCTAATCTCTTCTAATCGATTCGATGCGATTCGAAGCAACCGGACGTGATTCGTCTCGTTTTGTCTCCACTCGGCTCAATTCGGCTATGTTCTCTCTCTTTGACTCTATTCTATTCTGTTGTATTCTTTCTGTTCTGTTCTATTCTCTCCTATTCTATTCTACCCTACCCGACCCAACGGCACCCCACTCGAACCTACCCTACTTTAATCTATTGGATTCAATTCGATTCCGTGCAAAGCGATTTGATAGGACTTGACTGGATTCGGCAAATCTGAAGGGATTTGATGAGATTCCATGCGACTCGACGTGATTCAGTAGGATTCTCTGAGGTTTGACGCAATTCGAAGTTATTCGACATGATTCGATGGGATTCGACACGATATGAAGCGATTTGACCTTGTTTGATTCAAAACGATGTGACTCGACTCGATTCGACCTGATTCGATTCGACGCTGTTCGGTGACAGTCAGTGCGATTCTGCTTGATTCCGCTCGATTAGGTGTGATTCGGCAGTATACAGCTCTTTTCGGCTGTATTCAGCTCCATTCGTCTCTATTCAGCTTATTTGGCTCTATTCGACTGTATTCAACTCTACTCTTTTCCACTCGATTCTACTCGATTCTATTCCTTCTGTTCTGTTCTAATCTCTTCTATTCCACTCTACTCTGTTCTATTCTCCCCTCCCCTCCCCTCCCCTTCTCTAATCTATACGTCTGGATTGGATTTGACGCGTTGAACGCGATTCGAGGCGATGAAGCTTGAATCGGCTCGATTTGGCTCTATTCGGCTCAGTTAGGCTCCATTCAGATTGTTTTGGCTTGAATCTCTTCGAATCTGCTCGATTTGGCCTTCTTCGGCCCTATTCTGCTCTATTCGACTCTTTTCTACTCTATTCGTTTCTATTTGACTCCATTCTACTCCATTCTATTCATTCCACACTATTCTACACTATTCTACTCTATTCTGCTCTACCCTACCCAACACCACTCTAATTTACTCTACTTGCTTCTACACGGTTCCTCTCATTTTGTCTGCATTTGGCTCTATTCAGCTCTATTCTACTCTTCTCTACTCTATTGTATCGTTTCTACTCTGTTCTGTACTATTCTACTCTATTCTACCCTACCCTATGCTACCCAACTCTAAGGTATTGTAATCCACTTGATTGGATTTGATTCAACCCATTTCAACGCGATTCGGCTCAATTTGGCTCTGTTCAAATCTATTCTACTCTACTCTATTCCCCTCTACTCTACTCTAGCCTACTCTTTTCTGTATTCGTTCTGTGTTGTTCTGTTCTATTTTGTTGTGTTCTGTTCTGTTTTATTCTATTCTACTCTATTCTACCCTACTCTAGCCTACCCGAACCTCCCCTACTCTAGTCTATTCAATTGAATTCGAGAAATTTTGACGTGACTAGGGGCCGAATCGGTGTGATTCATGTCCATTCGGCTCCATTTGTCTCGAATAGTGTCGATTCAGCTCGATTAGGCTCGATTTGGCTCCGTTAGGCTCGATTCACTGGATTCGGCTCGATTTCTCTCAATTCAGCTCGATTTGGCCCTCTCTGGCCCTCTTCGGCTCTCTTCAGCTCTTTTCTACTCTACTCGATTCCATTGCACACCATTCTACTCCATTCTACGCTCTTCTACTATTCCCTACTGTAATTGATTCGATGGGATTCGACGCCATTCGACGCGATTTGTCTCGTTTCGTCTCCATTCAGCTTGATTCGACTCTGTTCTACTCTACTCTCTTCTACTCTACACTATTCTGCTCTGCTCTACCCTTTTCTACTCTATTCTATTGTATCCTTTCCATTCTCTTCTACTGTGTTCAAGTCTACTCTATTCCATCCTACCCTAATCTAATCTATTCTACTGGATTCGATTCCACGCATCTCCATGCGATTCGGCTCAAATCGGCTCCTTTCCACTCCATTCATCCCCAATCGGCTCAAATCGGTTCGATTCAGCTCTAATCGGCTCCATTCGGCTCTAGTCAGCTCGAATAGGCTCTATTCAGCTCGATTCGGCTCTATT
The DNA here is from genome assembly GCF_030014295.1 of Loxodonta africana. Lineage (NCBI taxonomy): Eukaryota > Metazoa > Chordata > Mammalia > Proboscidea > Elephantidae > Loxodonta > Loxodonta africana. The sequence goes on from NW_026975015.1 coordinate 75,357, forward strand.
AGACTCTACTCAACTCTATTATCTCTTTTCGACTCCACTCGACTCCATGCTGCACCATTCTACTCCATCCTAAACTATTCTCTACTGTATTGTATTGTACTCTACCCTACTCTAGTCTATTCTAATTGATTGGATTGGATTGGATTGGAATTGATCAGATTCAATGCAATTCGACGGGATTCGACGCGATACGGCACGATTCCACGGGATTCGGTGTGATTCCTCTTGGTTTCTATCCATTTAGCTCTTTTGGGCTCTACTTGGCCCTATTCGACAATGTTTGACTCTGCTCTACTCTACTCTTCTATACTCTGCTCGTCTCGACCCTATTCTTTCAGTTCTGTTCTGTTCTGTTCTACTGCACTCTATTCTACCCTACCCTACCCTAACTTAGCCTACCGTAATCTGTTCTATGCTATTCGACACACTTGAATGGGATTCGACCTGATTCGGGTCATATGGGCTCGATTCATCTCCTTTCTGCTCCATTAAACTCGATTCGGTTCTATTCGGCTCTTTTCCACTCTATTCGGCTCTTTTTGGCAGTATTCGACTCTATTTGACTCTAGTCTACTCGATTCTTTCTGTTCTGTTCTATTCTACTCTATTCTATTCTTCTCTGCTCTACCCTAACCTTACCTTCCCCACACTAATCTATTTGATTCGATTCGACACGTTTCAAACGACTCGACATGATTCATCTCGATTCACCTTGAATTTGGTCAATTCGGCTGTATTCAGCTCTGTTTGGCTCTTTTCGGCTCTCTTCAGCTCAATTTGACTCTATTCTACTGGACCCGACTCTACTTAATTCTATTCTCTTCTTTCTATTGTGTTGTGTTGTGTTGTAGTCTAGCCTCTCCTGCCGTACCCTCCTCTACTCTAATCTATTCGATTCAACGCATTTCGACGCGATTCCATGTGATTAGGCTTGAATCGGCTCGATTTAGCTCTATTTGGCTTGAATTGGGTCAATTCGTCTCGATTCTGCTCAATTCAGCATAATTAGGCTCGAGTGAACCTTATTCAGCCCTGTTCAGCTCTACTCAACCCTTTCTACTTTATTTGTCTCTATTTGGCTCCATTCAACTCCCTTCCACAGCATTCTACTCTTTTCTACTCTATTCTATTCTGTTCTAGCCTACTCTACTCTAATCTATTCTAATCGATTCGATTCATCACGATTTGTCTCCTTTCCTCTCCATTCGAATCGATTCGGCTTGAATTGGATCTATTCATCTATATTCTGCACTACCCGACTCTGACTATTCCACTCTACTCAACTCTACTCCATTCTACTCTTGGTATTCTCTTCTGTTCTACTCTATTCTATTCTTCTGTGCCCTTCCCTACTGAATCCCAGTCTAACCTACACTACTCTAATCTATTCAATTTAATTCGATTCCATTCAGTTTGACACCATTCGACCCGATTTGAGACAATTCGACGGGACTCGGTGAGATTCCGCGAGATTTGATGCGTTTTGGTGGGATTTGATGGAATTCGACGAGATCCGATGCAATAGGATGCAATTAAGTGTGTCTTGGCTCGATTTTGCTGGGTTCAGTTTGTCTCTATTTGGCTCATTTCAGCTCCACTAGGCTCCATTCATCCCGAATCTGGTCGACTCGACTCGATTCGGCTCATTTTGGCCATATGTGGTCCTATTCAGCGTTATTCGGCTCTATTCAACTCTTTTCTACTCTCTGCATCTGTGTTCGAATCCATTTGACTCCATTCCACACCATTCTATTCCATTCTACACTACTGTATTCTACAAAACCCTCCCCCACCCTAGCCTATCCTAATCTAGTCTGCTCTTTTCTAGTCTCCTTTTCTATTTTCTCTATTCCATCCTATGCTACTCTACCATACCCTACACTAAGCTAACCTACCCTGACCTATGCTGTTCTATTCTATTTCCTTCTGTTTTCTCTGTTCCACCGTATGCTTCCCTACCCTATGCTACCCCACCGTACCATACTCTACTACTTAGGGTTACTCAATAAGGGTCCTAATTAAGGGGAGTAGTTCGGGCAAGGGTACTCCTTAAGGCAAGTGTACTAGTTCAGGCTACTAGTTAAGGCCAGGGTACTAGTTAAGGCCAGGCTACTAGTTAAGGCATGGGTACTTGTTGAGGGTACTGGTTAAGGCAAGGGTACCATCTCAGGCTACTTGTTAAGGACATACTACTAGTGAAGGCAAGGGTACTAGTGAAGACTACTGGTTAAGGCAAGGGTACTTGTTAGGACTACTAGTTAAGGCAAGGGTACTAGATTAGGCTAAGAGTTCAGGCAAGGGTACTCGTTCAGATTACTGACTTAGGGTACTCTTCAAGACTAGTTGTCTAGGCTACTGCTCTATGCCACTAGTCTAGCTGACTAGTCCAGCTTACTAGTCTAGGCTTCTACTCTAGCCTTCTCTTGTCTACTCTAATGTAGTCTACTTGCATCTACCCTAGTCTTCCTATCATAAACTACCCTACCCTAACCTATTCTAATCGATTCCATTTGATTCGATTCAAAACATTTCGATGCGACCGGACACCATCACGCTTGAGTCGGCTCCATTCCGCAACATCAGCTCGATTCAGCTCGATTTGGCTCGAATCGCTTCAATTCAGCTCGTTTCCACTCGGTTCAGCCTTATTCGGCCCTATTTGGCTCGATTCGACCCTTTTCTACTCTATTTGTCTCTGTTCGACTCCATTTGACTCCACTCTTCTCCATTCTACGCTATTCTGTTCTACTCTACCCTACGATACTCTAATCTATTCGATTGGATGCGATTCGAAGCAATTCGGTGTGATTCATCTCGTTTTGTTTCCATTTGACTCGATTCGGCCAGAATTGGCTCTATTCAGCTATATCCTGCACTCTTTGACTCTATTGGACTCAATTCTACTCTGCTCTACTCTTGTCTGCTTTACTCTCTCTACTCTACCCTACTGTACTATATTCTATTCTGTACTATTCTGTTCTATTCTACCCACCCGCCCCTCCCCTACCCTTCCCTAATCTATTTGATTAGATTCGATGTGACGTATTTCCACGCGATTTGACGCGATTAGGCTTGAATCAGCTCGATTCAGTTCGAATCGGCTCTATTCGGCTCGACTTGGCTCCATTTCACTCCATTCGGCTCGATTAGGCTCGAATTCCATCGATTCTGCTGGATTCTGCTCAATTAGGCCTTATTTGGGCCTATTCGGCCCTATTCTGCTCTATTAGACTCTTTTGTACTCTGTTCATATCTACCCGTCTCTACTGGACTCCGTTCAACTCCATTCCTCACTATTTTCCTCTCTTCTATTCTACCCTTCCCTACCCTAATCTCTTCTAATCGATTCGATTTGATTTGACGCGATTCGAAGCAACCGGACGTGATTCGTCTCGTTTTGTCTCCACTCGGCTCAATTCGGCTATGTTCTCTCTCTTTGACTCTATTCTATTCTGTTGTATTCTTTCTGTTCTGTTCTATTCTCTCCTGTTCTGTGGTACTCTATTCTATTCTACCCTACCCGACCCAACGGCACCCCACCCGAACCTACCCTACTTTAATCTGTTGGATTCAATTCGATTCCGTGCAAAGCGATTTGATAGGACTTGACTGGATTCGGCAAATCTGAAGGGATTTGATGAGGTTCCATGCGACTCGACGTGATTCAGTAGGATTCTCTGAGGTTTGACGCAATTCGAAGTTATTCGACGTGATTCGATGGGATTCGACACGATATGAAGCGATTTGACCTTGTTTGATTCAAAACGATGTGACTCGACTCAATTCGACCTGATTCGATTCGACGCTGTTCGGTGACAGTCAGTGCGATTCTGCTTGATTCCGCTCGATTAGGTGTGATTCGGCAGTATACAGCTCTTTTCGGCTGTATTCAGCTCCATTCGTCTCTATTCAGCTTATTTGGCTCTATTCGACTGTATTCGACTCTACTCTTTTCCACTCGATTCTACTCGATTCTATTCCTTCTGTTCTGTTCTAATCTCTTCTATTCCACTCTACTCTGTTCTATTCTCCCCTCCCCTCCCCTCCCCTCCCCTTCTCTAATCTATACGTCTGGATTGGATTTGACGCGTTGAATGCGATTCGAGGCGATGAAGCTTGAATCGGCTCGATTCGGCTCGATTTGGCTCTATTCGGCTCAGTTAGGCTCCATTCAGCTTGTTTTGGCTTGAATCGCTTCGAATCTGCTCGATTTGGCCTTCTTCGGCCCTATTCTGCTCTATTCGACTCTTTTCTACTCTATTCGTTTCTATTTGACTCCATTCTACTCCATTCTATTCATTCCACACTATTCTACACTATTCTACTCTATTCTGCTCTACCCTACCCAACACCACTCTAATTTACTCTACTTGCTTCTACACGATTCCTCTCATTTTGTCTGCATTTGGCTCTATTCAGCTCTATTCTACTCTTCTCTACTCTATTGTATTGTTTCTACTCTGTTCTGTACTATTCTACTCAATTCTACCCTACCCTATGCTACCCAACTCTAAGGTATTGTAATCCACTTGATTGGATTTGATTCAACCCATTTCAACGTGATTCGGCTCGATTTGGCTCTGTTCAAATCTATTCTACTCTACTCTATTCCCCTCTACTCTACTCTAGCCTACTCTTTTCTGTATTCGTTCTGTGTTGTTCTGCTCTATTTTGTTGTGTTCTGTTCTGTTTTATTCTATTCTACTCTATTCTACCCTACTCTAGCCTACCCGAACCTCCCCTACTCTAGTCTATTCAATTGAATTCGAGAAATTTTGACGTGACTAGGGGCCGAATCGGTATGATTCATGTCCTTTCGGCTCCATTTGTCTCGAATAGTGTCGATTCAGCTCGATTAGGCTCGATTTGGCTCCGTTAGGCTCGATTCACTGGATTCGGCTCGATTTCTCTCAATTCAGCTCGATTTGGCCCTCTCTGGCCCTCTTCGGCTCTCTTCAGCTCTTTTCTACTCTACTCGATTCCATTGCACACCATTCTACTCCATTCTACGCTCTTCTACTATTCCCTACTGTAATTGATTCGATGGGATTGGACGCCATTCGACGCGATTTGTCTCGTTTCGTCTCCATTCAGCTTGATTCGACTCTGTTCTACTCTACTCTATTCTACTCTACACTATTCTGCTCTGCTCTACCCTTTTCTACTCTATTCTATTGTATCCTTTCCATTCTCTTCTACTGTGTTCAAGTCTACTCTATTCCATCCTACCCTAATCTAATCTATTCTATTGGATTCGATTCCACGCATCTCCATGCGATTCGGCTCAAATCGGCTCCTTTCCACTCCATTCATCCCCAATCGGCTCAAATCGGTTCGATTCAGCTCTAATCGGCTCCATTCGGCTCTAGTCAGCTCGAATAGGCTCTATTCAGCTCGATTCGGCTCTATTAGACTCTACTCAACTCTATTATCTCTTTTCGACTCCACTCGACTCCATGCTGCACCATTCTACTCCATCCTAAACTATTCTCTACTGTATTGTATTGTACTCTACCTTACTGTAGTCTATTCTAATTGATTGGATTGGATTGGATTGGATTGGAATTGATCAGATTCAATGCAATTCGACGGGATTCGACGCGATACGGCACGATTCCACGGGATTCGGCGTGATTCCTCTTGGTTTCTATCTATTTAGCTCTTTTGGGCTCTATTTGGCTCTATTCGGCAATGTTCGACTCTACTCTACTCTACTCTTCTATACTCTGCTCTTCCCGACCCTATTCTTTCAGTTCTGTTCTCTTCTGTTCTGTTCTACTGCACTCTATTCTACCCTACCCTACCCTAACTTAGCCTACTGTAATCTGTTCTATGCTATTCGACACACTTGAATGGGATTCGACCTGATTCGGGTCATATCGGCTCGATTCATCTCCTTTCTGCTCCATTAAACTCGATTCGGTTCTATTCGGCTCTTTTCCACTCTATTCGGCTCTTTTTGGCAGTATTCGACTCTATTTGAGTCTAGTCGACTCGATTCTTTCTGTTCTGTTCTATTCTACTCTATTCTATTTTTCTCTACCCTACCCTAACCTTACCTTCCCCACACTAATCTATTTGATTCGATTCGACACATTTCAAACGACTCGACATGATTCATCTCGATTCACCTTGAATTTGGTCAATTCAGCTGTATTCAGCTCTGTTTGGCTCTTTTCGGCTCTCTTCAGCTCAATTTGACTCTATTCTACTGGACCCGACTCTACTTAATTCTATTCTCTTCTTTCTATTGTGTTGTGTTGTGTTGTAGTCTAGCCTCTCCTGCCGTACCCTCCTCTACTCTAATCTATTCGATTCAACGCATTTCGACGCGATTCCATGTGATTAGGCTTGAATCGGCTCGATTTAGCTCTATTTGGCTTGAATTGGGTCAATTCGTCTCGATTCTGCTCAATTCAGCATAATTAGGCTCGAGTGAACCTTATTCAGCCCTGTTCAGCTCTACTCAACCCTTTCTACTTTATTTGTCTCTATTTGGCTCCATTCAACTCCCTTCCACACCATTCTACTCTTTTCTACTCTATTCTATTCTGTTCTAGCCTACTCTACTCTAATCTATTCTAATCGATTCGATTCATCACGATTTGTCTCCTTTCCTCTCCATTCGAATCGATTCGGCTTGAATTGGATCTATTCATCTATATTCTGCACTACCCGACTCTGACTATTCCACTCTACTCAACTCTACTCCGTTCTACTCTTGGTATTCTCTTCTGTTCTACTCTATTCTATTCTTCTGTGCCCTTCCCTACTGAATCCCAGTCTAACCTACACTACTCTAATCTGTTCAATTTAATTCGATTCCATTCAGTTTGACACCATTCGACCCGATTTGAGACAATTCGACGGGATTCGGTGAGATTCCGCGAGATTTGATGCGTTTTGGTGGGATTTGATGGAATTCGATGAGATCCGATGCAATAGACAATAGGATGCAATTAAGTGTGTTTTGGCTCGATTTTGCTGGGTTCTGTTTGTCTCTATTTGGCTCGTTTCAGCTCCACTAGGCTCCATTCATCCCGAATCTGGTCGACTCGACTCGATTCGGCTCATTTTGGCCATATGTGGTCCTATTCAGCGTTATTCGGCTCTATTCAACTCTTTTCTACTCTCTGCATCTGTGTTCGAATCCATTTGACTCCATTCCACACCATTCTATTCCATTCTACACTACTGTACTCTACAAAACCCTCCCCCACCCTACCCTATCCTAATCTAGTCTGCTCTTTTCTAGTCTCCTTTTCTATTTTCTCTATTCCATCCTATGCTACTCTACCGTATCCTACATTAAGCTAACCTACCCTGACCTGTGCTGTTCTATTCTATTTCCTTCTATTTTCTCTGTTCCACCGTATGCTTCCCTACCCTATGCTACCCCACCGTACCATACTCTACTACTTAGGGTTACTCAATAAGGGTCCTAATTAAGGGGAGTAGTTCGGGCAAGGGTACTCCTTAAGGCAAGGGTACTAGTTCAGGCTACTAGTTATGGGCAGGGCACTAGTTAAGGCCAGGCTACTAGTTAAGGCATGGGTACTTGTTGAGGGTACTGGTTAAGGCAAGGGTACCAGTTCAGGCTACTTGTTAAGGACATACTACTAGTGAAGGCAAGGGTACTAGTGAAGACTACTGGTTAAGGCAAGGGTACTTGTTAGGACTACTAGTTAAGGCAAGGGTACTAGATTAGGCTACGTGTTCAGGCAAGGGTACTCGTTCAGATTACTGACTTAGGGTACTCTTCAAGACTAGTTGTCTAGGCTACTGCTCTATGCCACTAGTCTAGCTGACTAGTCCAGCTTACTAGTCTAGGCTTCTACTCTAGCCTTCTCTTGTCTACTCTAATGTAGTCTACTTGCATCTACCCTAGTCTTCCTATCATAAACTACCCTACCCTAACCTATTCTAATTGATTCCATTTGATTCGATTCAAAGCATTTCGATGCGACCGGACACCATCACTCTTGAGTTGGCTCGATTCTGCAACATCAGCGCGATTCAGCTCGATTTGGCTCCAATCGCTTCAATTCAGCTCGTTTCCACTCGGTTCAGCCTTATTCGGCCCTATTTGGCTCGATTCGACTCTTTTCTACTCTATTTGTCTCTGTTCGACTCCATTTGACTCCACTCTTCTCCATTCTATGCTATTCTGTTCTACTCTACCCTACGATACTCTAATCTATTCGATTGCATGTGATTCGAAGCAATTCGGTGTGATTCATCTCGTTTTGTTTCCATTTGACTCGATTCGGCCAGAATTGGCTCTATTCAGCTATATCCTGCACTCTTTGACTCTATTTGACTCAATTCTACTCTGCTCTACTTTTGTCTGCTTTACTCTCTCTACTCTACCCTACTGTACTATATTCTATTCTGTACTATTCTGTTCTATTCTACCCACCCGCCCCTCCCCTCCCCTTCCCTAATCTATTTGATTAGATTCGATGTGACGTATTTCCACGCGATTTGACGCGATTAGGCTTGAATCAGCTCGATTCAGTTCGAATCGGCTCTATTCGGCTCGACTTGGCTCCATTTCACTCCATTCGGCTCGATTAGGCTCGAATTCCATCGATTCTGCTGGATTCTGCTCAATTAGGCCTTAGTTGGGCCTATTCGGCCCTATTCTGCTCTATTAGACTCTTTTGTACTCTATTCATATCTATCCGTCTCTATTGGACTCCGTTCAACTCCATTCCTCACTATTTTCCTCTCTTCTATTCTACCCTTCCCTACCCTAATCTCTTCTAATCGATTCGATTTGATTTGACGCGATTCGAAGCAACCGGACGTGATTCGTCTCGTTTTGTCTCCACTCGGCTCAATTCGGCTATGTTCTCTCTCTTTGACTCTATTCTATTCTGTTGTATTCTTTCTGTTCTGTTCTATTCTCTCCTGTTCTGTGGTACTCTATTCTATTCTACCCTACCCGACCCAACGGCACCCCACCCGAACCTACCCTACTTTAATCTGTTGGATTCAATTCGATTCCGTGCAAAGCGATTTGATAGGACCTGACTGGGTTCGGCAAGATCTGAAGGGATTTGATGAGATTCCATGCGACTCGACGTGATTCAGTAGGATTCTCTGAGGTTTGACTCAATTCGAAGTTATTCGACGTGATTCGATGGGATTCGACACGATATGAAGCGATTTGACCTTGTTTGATTCAAAACGATGTGACTCGACTCGATTCGACCTGATTCGATTCGACGCTGTTCGGTGACAGTCAGTGCGATTCTGCTTGATTCCGCTCGATTAGGTGTGATTCGGCAGTATACAGCTCTTTTCGGCTGTATTCAGCTCCATTCGTCTCTATTCAGCTTATTCGGCTCTATTCGACTGTATTCGACTCTACTCTTTTCCACTCGATTCTACTCGATTCTATTCCTTCTATTCTGTTCTAATCTCTTCTATTCCACTCTACTCTGTTCTATTCTCCCCTCCCCTCCCCTCCCCTTCTCTAATCTATACGTCTGGATTGGATTTGACGCGTTGAACGCGATTCGAGGCGATGAAGCTTGAATCGGCTCGATTCGGCTCGATTTGGCTCTATTCGGCTCAGTTAGGCTCCATTCAGCTTGTTTTGGCTTCAATCGCTTCGAATCTGCTCGATTTGGCCTTCTTCGGCCCTATTCTGCTCTATTCGACTCTTTTCTACTCTATTCGTTTCTACTTGACTCCATTCTACTCCATTCTATTCATTCCACACTATTCTACTTTATTCTGCTCTACCCTACCCAACACCACTCTAATTTACTCTACTTGCTTCTACACGATTCCTCTCATTTTGTCTGCATTTGGCTCTATTCAGCTCTATTCTACTCTTCTCTACTCTATTGTATTGTTTCTACTCTGTTCTGTACTATTCTACTCTATTCTACCCTACCCTGTGCTACCCAACTCTAAGGTATTGTAATCCACTTGATTGGATTTGATTCAACCCATTTCAACGCGATTCAGCTCAATTTGGCTCTGTTCAAATCTATTCTACTCTACTCTATTCCCCTCTACTCCACTCTAGCTTACTCTTTTCTGTAGTCGTTCTGTGTTGTTCTGTTCTATTTTGTTGTGTTCTGTTCTGTTTTATTCTATTCTACTCTATTCTACCCTACTCTAGCCTACCCGAACCTCCCCTACTCTAGTCTATTCAATTGAATTCGAGAAATTTTGACGTGACTAGGGGCCGAATCGGTGTGATTCATGTCCATTCGGCTCCATTTGTCTCGAATAGTGTCGATTCAGCTTGATTAGGCTCGATTTGGCTCCATTAGGCTCGATTCACTGGATTCGGCTCGATTTCGCTCAATTCAGCTCGATTTGGCCCTCTTTGGCCCTATTCGGCTCTATTCAGCTCTTTTCTACTCTACTCGATTCCATTGCACACCATTCTACTCCATTCTATGCTATTCTACTATACCCTACTGTAATTGATTCGATGGGATTCGACGCCATTCGACGCGATTTGTCTCGTTTCTTCTCCATTCAGCTTGATTCGACTCTGTTCTACTCTCTTCTACTCTACACTATTCTGCTCTGCTCTACCCTTTTCTACTCTATTCTATTGTATCCTTTCCATTCTCTTCTACTGTGTTCAAGTCTACTCTATTCCATCCTACCCTAATCTAATCTATTCTACTGGATTCGATTCCACGCATCTCCATGCGATTCGGCTCAAATCGGCTCCTTTCCACTCCATTCATCCCCAATCGGCTCAAATCGGTTCGATTCAGCTCTAATCGGCTCCATTCGGCTCTAGTCAGCTCGAATAGGCTCTATTCAGCTCGATTCGGCTCTATTAGACTCTACTCAACTCTATTATCTCTTTTCGACTCCACTCGACTCCATGCTACACCATTCTACTCCATCCTAAACTATTCTCTACTGTATTGTATTGTACTCTACCTTACTGTAGTCTATTCTAATTGATTGGATTGGATTGGATTGGAATTGATCAGATTCAATGCAATTCGACGGGATTCGACGCGAAACGGCACGATTCCAACGGGATTCAGTGTGATTCGTCTTGGTTTCTATCCATTTAGCTCTTTTGGGCTCTATTTGGCTCTATTCGGCAATGTTCGACTCTGGTCTACTCTACTCTTCTATACTCTGCTCGTCTCGACCCTATTCTTTCAGTTCTGTTCTCTTCTGTTCTGTTCTACTGCACTCTATTCTACCCTACCCTACCCTAACTTAGCCTACTGTAATCTGTTCTATGCTATTCGACACACTTGAATGGGATTCGACCTGATTCGGGTCATATCGGCTCGATTCATCTCCTTTCTGCTCCATTAAACTCGATTCGGTTCTATTCGGCTCTTTTCCACTCTATTCGGCTCTTTTTGGCAGTATTCGACTCTATTTGAGTCTAGTCGACTCGATTCTTTCTGTTCTGTTCTATTCTACTCTATTCTATTTTTCTCTGCCCTACCCTAACCTTACCTTCCCCACACTAATCTATTTGATTCGATTCGACACATTTCAAACGACTCGACATGATTCATCTCGATTCACCTTGAATTTGGTCAATTCAGCTGTATTCAGCTCTGTTTGGCTCTTTTCGGCTCTCTTCAGCTCAATTTGACTCTATTCTACTGGACCCGACTCTACTTAATTCTATTCTCTTCTTTCTATTGTGTTCTGTTGTGTTGTAGTCTAGCCTCTCCTGCCGTACCCTCCTCTACTCTAATCTATTCGATTCAACGCATTTCGACGCGATTCCATGTGATTAGGCTTGAATCGGCTCGATTTAGCTCTATTTGGCTTGAATTGGGTCAATTCGTCTCGATTCTGCTCAATTCAGCATAATTAGGCTCGAGTGAACCTTATTCAGCCCTGTTCAGCTCTACTCAACCCTTTCTACTTTATTTGTCTCTATTTGGCTCCATTCAACTCCCTTCCACACCATTCTACTCTTTTCTACTCTATTCTATTCTGTTCTAGCCTACTCTACTCTAATCTATTCTAATCGATTCGATTCATCACGATTTGTCTCCTTTCCTCTCCATTCGAATCGATTCGGCTTGAATTGGATCTATTCATCTATATTCTGCACTACCCGACTCTGACTATTCCACTCTACTCAACTCTACTCCGTTCTACTCTTGGTATTCTCTTCTGTTCTACTCTATTCTATTCTTCTGTGCCCTTCCCTACTGAATCCCAGTCTAACCTACACTACTCTAATCTATTCAATTTAATTCGATTCCATTCAGTTTGACACCATTCGACCCGATTTGAGACAATTCGACGGGATTCGGTGAGATTCCGCGAGATTTGATGCGTTTTGGTGGGATTTGATGGAATTCGACGAGATCCGATGCAATAGGATGCAATTAAGTGTGTTTTGGCTCGATTTTGCTGGGTTCAGTTTGTCTCTATTTGGCTCGTTTCAGCTCCACTAGGCTCCATTCATCCCGAATCTGGTCGACTCGACTCGATTCGGCTCATTTTGGCCATATGTGGTCCTATTCAGCGTTATTCGGCTCTATTCAACTCTTTTCTACTCTCTGCATCTGTGTTCGAATCCATTTGACTCCATTCCACACCATTCTATTCCATTCTACACTACTGTACTCTACAAAACCCTGCCCCACCCTACCCTATCCTAATCTAGTCTGCTCTTTTCTAGTCTCCTTTTCTATTTTCTCTATTCCATCCTATGCTACTCTACCATATCCTACACTAAGCTAACCTACCCTGACCTGTGCTGTTCTATTCTATTTCCTTCTATTTTCTCTGTTCCACCGTATGCTTCCCTACCCTATGCTACCCCACCGTACCATAGTCTACTACTTAGGGTTACTCAATAAGGGTCCTAATTAAGGGGAGTAGTTTGGGCAAGGGTACTCCTTAAGGCAAGGGTACTAGTTCAGGCTACTAGTTATGGGCAGGGCACTAGTTAAGGCCAGGCTACTAGTTAAGGCATGGGTACTTGTTGAGGGTACTGGTTAAGGCAAGGGTACCAGTTCAGGCTACTTGTTAAGGACATACTACTAGTGAAGGCAAGGGTACTAGTGAAGACTACTGGTTAAGGCAAGGGTACTTGTTAGGACTACTAGTTAAGGCAAGGGTACTAGATTAGGCTACGTGTTCAGGCAAGGGTACTCGTTCAGATTACTGACTTAGGGTACTATTCAAGACGAGTTGTCTTGGCTACTGCTCTATGCCACTAGTCTAGCTGACTAGTCCAGCTTACTAGTCTAGGCTTCTACTCTAGCCTTCTCTTGTCTACTCTAATGTAGTCTACTTGCATCTACCCTAGTCTTCCTATCATAAACTACCCTACCCTAACCTATTCTAATTGATTCCATTTGATTCGATTCAAAGCATTTCGATGCGACCGGACACCATCACTCTTGAGTTGGCTCGATTCTGCAACATCAGCGCGATTCAGCTCGATTTGGCTCCAATCGCTTCAATTCAGCTCGTTTCCACTCGGTTCAGCCTTATTCGGCCCTATTTGGCTCGATTCGACTCTTTTCTACTCTATTTGTCTCTGTTCGACTCCATTTGACTCCACTCTTCTCCATTCTACGCTATTCTGTTCTACTCTACCCTACGATACTCTAATCTATTCGATTGCATGTGATTCGAAGCAATTCGGTGTGATTCATCTCGTTTTGTTTCCATTTGACTCGATTCGGCCAGAATTGGCTCTATTCAGCTATATCCTGCACTCTTTGACTCTATTTGACTCAATTCTACTCTGCTCTACTTTTGTCTGCTTTACTCTCTCTACTCTACCCTACTGTACTATATTCTATTCTGTACTATTCTGTTCTATTCTACCCACCCGCCCCTCCCCTCCCCTTCCCTAATCTATTTGATTAGATTCGATGTGACGTATTTCCACGCGATTTGACGCGATTAGGCTTGAATCAGCTCGATTCAGTTCGAATCGGCTCTGTTCGGCTCGACTTGGCTCCATTTCACTCCATTCGGCTCGATTAGGCTCGAATTCCATCGATTCTGCTGGATTCTGCTCAATTAGGCCTTAGTTGGGCCTATTCGGCCCTATTCTGCTCTATTAGACTCTTTTGTACTCTATTCATATCTATCCGTCTCTATTGGACTCCATTCAACTCCATTCCTCACTATTTTCCTCTCTTCTATTCTACCCTTCCCTACCCTAATCTCTTCTAATCGATTCGATTTGATTTGACGCGATTCGAAGCAACCGGACGTGATTCGTCTCGTTTTGTCTCCACTCGGCTCAATTCGGCTATGTTCTCTCTCTTTGACTCTATTCTATTCTGTTGTATTCTTTCTGTTCTGTTCTATTCTCTCCTGTTCTGTGGTACTCTATTCTATTCTACCCTACCCGACCCAACGGCACCCCACCCGAACCTACCCTACTTTAATCTGTTGGATTCAATTCGATTCCGTGCAAAGCGATTTGATAGGACCTGACTGGGTTCGGCAAGATCTGAAGGGATTTGATGAGATTCCATGCGACTCGACGTGATTCAGTAGGATTCTCTGAGGTTTGACTCAATTCGAAGTTATTCGACGTGATTCGATGGGATTCGACACGATATGAAGCGATTTGACCTTGTTTGATTCAAAACGATGTGACTCGACTCGATTCGACCTGATTCGATTCGACGCTGTTCGGTGACAGTCAGTGCGATTCTGCTTGATTCCGCTCGATTAGGTGTGATTCGGCAGTATACAGCTCTTTTCGGCTGTATTCAGCTCCATTCGTCTCTATTCAGCTTATTCGGCTCTATTCGACTGTATTCGACTCTACTCTTTTCCACTCGATTCTACTCGATTCTATTCCTTCTATTCTGTTCTAATCTCTTCTATTCCACTCTACTCTGTTCTATTCTCCCCTCCCCTCCCCTCCCCTTCTCTAATCTATACGTCTGGATTGGATTTGACGCGTTGAACGCGATTCGAGGCGATGAAGCTTGAATCGGCTCGATTCGGCTCGATTTGGCTCTATTCGGCTCAGTTAGGCTCCATTCAGCTTGTTTTGGCTTCAATCGCTTCGAATCTGCTCGATTTGGCCTTCTTCGGCCCTATTCTGCTCTATTCGACTCTTTTCTACTCTATTCGTTTCTACTTGACTCCATTCTACTCCATTCTATTCATTCCACACTATTCTACTTTATTCTGCTCTACCCTACCCAACACCACTCTAATTTACTCTACTTGCTTCTACACGATTCCTCTCATTTTGTCTGCATTTGGCTCTATTCAGCTCTATTCTACTCTTCTCTACTCTATTGTATTGTTTCTACTCTGTTCTGTACTATTCTACTCTATTCTACCCTACCCTGTGCTACCCAACTCTAAGGTATTGTAATCCACTTGATTGGATTTGATTCAACCCATTTCAACGCGATTCAGCTCAATTTGGCTCTGTTCAAATCTATTCTACTCTACTCTATTCCCCTCTACTCCACTCTAGCTTACTCTTTTCTGTAGTCGTTCTGTGTTGTTCTGTTCTATTTTGTTGTGTTCTGTTCTGTTTTATTCTATTCTACTCTATTCTACCCTACTCTAGCCTACCCGAACCTCCCCTACTCTAGTCTATTCAATTGAATTCGAGAAATTTTGACGTGACTAGGGGCCGAATCGGTGTGATTCATGTCCATTCGGCTCCATTTGTCTCGAATAGTGTCGATTCAGCTTGATTAGGCTCGATTTGGCTCCATTAGGCTCGATTCACTGGATTCGGCTCGATTTCGCTCAATTCAGCTCGATTTGGCCCTCTTTGGCCCTATTCGGCTCTCTTCAGCTCTTTTCTACTCTACTCGATTCCATTGCACACCATTCTACTCCATTCTATGCTATTCTACTATACCCTACTGTAATTGATTCGATGGGATTCGACGCCATTCGACGCGATTTGTCTCGTTTCTTCTCCATTCAGCTTGATTCGACTCTGTTCTACTCTCTTCTACTCTACACTATTCTGCTCTGCTCTACCCTTTTCTACTCTATTCTATTGTATCCTTTCCATTCTCTTCTACTGTGTTCAAGTCTACTCTATTCCATCCTACCCTAATCTAATCTATTCTACTGGATTCGATTCCACGCATCTCCATGCGATTCGGCTCAAATCGGCTCCTTTCCACTCCATTCATCCCCAATCGGCTCAAATCGGTTCGATTCAGCTCTAATCGGCTCCATTCGGCTCTAGTCAGCTCGAATAGGCTCTATTCAGCTCGATTCGGCTCTATTAGACTCTACTCAACTCTATTATCTCTTTTCGACTCCACTCGACTCCATGCTACACCATTCTACTCCATCCTAAACTATTCTCTACTGTATTGTATTGTACTCTACCTTACTGTAGTCTATTCTAATTGATTGGATTGGATTGGATTGGAATTGATCAGATTCAATGCAATTCGACGGGATTCGACGCGAAACGGCACGATTCCAACGGGATTCAGTGTGATTCGTCTTGGTTTCTATCCATTTAGCTCTTTTGGGCTCTATTTGGCTCTATTCGGCAATGTTCGACTCTGGTCTACTCTACTCTTCTATACTCTGCTCGTCTCGACCCTATTCTTTCAGTTCTGTTCTCTTCTGTTCTGTTCTACTGCACTCTATTCTACCCTACCCTACCCTAACTTAGCCTACTGTAATCTGTTCTATGCTATTCGACACACTTGAATGGGATTCGACCTGATTCGGGTCATATCGGCTCGATTCATCTCCTTTCTGCTCCATTAAACTCGATTCGGTTCTATTCGGCTCTTTTCCACTCTATTCGGCTCTTTTTGGCAGTATTCGACTCTATTTGAGTCTAGTCGACTCGATTCTTTCTGTTCTGTTCTATTCTACTCTATTCTATTTTTCTCTGCCCTACCCTAACCTTACCTTCCCCACACTAATCTATTTGATTCGATTCGACACATTTCAAACGACTCGACATGATTCATCTCGATTCACCTTGAATTTGGTCAATTCAGCTGTATTCAGCTCTGTTTGGCTCTTTTCGGCTCTCTTCAGCTCAATTTGACTCTATTCTACTGGACCCGACTCTACTTAATTCTATTCTCTTCTTTCTATTGTGTTCTGTTGTGTTGTAGTCTAGCCTCTCCTGCCGTACCCTCCTCTACTCTAATCTATTCGATTCAACGCATTTCGACGCGATTCCATGTGATTAGGCTTGAATCGGCTCGATTTAGCTCTATTTGGCTTGAATTGGGTCAATTCGTCTCGATTCTGCTCAATTCAGCATAATTAGGCTCGAGTGAACCTTATTCAGCCCTGTTCAGCTCTACTCAACCCTTTCTACTTTATTTGTCTCTATTTGGCTCCATTCAACTCCCTTCCACACCATTCTACTCTTTTCTACTCTATTCTATTCTGTTCTAGCCTACTCTACTCTAATCTATTCTAATCGATTCGATTCATCACGATTTGTCTCCTTTCCTCTCCATTCGAATCGATTCGGCTTGAATTGGATCTATTCATCTATATTCTGCACTACCCGACTCTGACTATTCCACTCTACTCAACTCTACTCCGTTCTACTCTTGGTATTCTCTTCTGTTCTACTCTATTCTATTCTTCTGTGCCCTTCCCTACTGAATCCCAGTCTAACCTACACTACTCTAATCTATTCAATTTAATTCGATTCCATTCAGTTTGACACCATTCGACCCGATTTGAGACAATTCGACGGGATTCGGTGAGATTCCGCGAGATTTGATGCGTTTTGGTGGGATTTGATGGAATTCGACGAGATCCGATGCAATAGGATGCAATTAAGTGTGTTTTGGCTCGATTTTGCTGGGTTCAGTTTGTCTCTATTTGGCTCGTTTCAGCTCCACTAGGCTCCATTCATCCCGAATCTGGTCGACTCGACTCGATTCGGCTCATTTTGGCCATATGTGGTCCTATTCAGCGTTATTCGGCTCTATTCAACTCTTTTCTACTCTCTGCATCTGTGTTCGAATCCATTTGACTCCATTCCACACCATTCTATTCCATTCTACACTACTGTACTCTACAAAACCCTGCCCCACCCTACCCTATCCTAATCTAGTCTGCTCTTTTCTAGTCTCCTTTTCTATTTTCTCTATTCCATCCTATGCTACTCTACCATATCCTACACTAAGCTAACCTACCCTGACCTGTGCTGTTCTATTCTATTTCCTTCTATTTTCTCTGTTCCACCGTATGCTTCCCTACCCTATGCTACCCCACCGTACCATAGTCTACTACTTAGGGTTACTCAATAAGGGTCCTAATTAAGGGGAGTAGTTTGGGCAAGGGTACTCCTTAAGGCAAGGGTACTAGTTCAGGCTACTAGTTATGGGCAGGGCACTAGTTAAGGCCAGGCTACTAGTTAAGGCATGGGTACTTGTTGAGGGTACTGGTTAAGGCAAGGGTACCAGTTCAGGCTACTTGTTAAGGACATACTACTAGTGAAGGCAAGGGTACTAGTGAAGACTACTGGTTAAGGCAAGGGTACTTGTTAGGACTACTAGTTAAGGCAAGGGTACTAGATTAGGCTACGTGTTCAGGCAAGGGTACTCGTTCAGATTACTGACTTAGGGTACTATTCAAGACGAGTTGTCTTGGCTACTGCTCTATGCCACTAGTCTAGCTGACTAGTCCAGCTTACTAGTCTAGGCTTCTACTCTAGCCTTCTCTTGTCTACTCTAATGTAGTCTACTTGCATCTACCCTAGTCTTCCTATCATAAACTACCCTACCCTAACCTATTCTAATTGATTCCATTTGATTCGATTCAAAGCATTTCGATGCGACCGGACACCATCACTCTTGAGTTGGCTCGATTCTGCAACATCAGCGCGATTCAGCTCGATTTGGCTCAAATCGCTTCAATTCAGCTCGTTTCCACTCGGTTCAGCCTTATTCGGCCCTATTTGGCTCGATTCGACTCTTTTCTACTCTATTTGTCTCTGTTCGACTCCATTTGACTCCACTCTTCTCCATTCTACGCTATTCTGTTCTACTCTACCCTACGATACTCTAATCTATTCGATTGCATGTGATTCGAAGCAATTCGGTGTGATTCATCTCGTTTTGTTTCCATTTGACTCGATTCGGCCAGAATTGGCTCTATTCAGCTATATCCTGCACTCTTTGACTCTATTTGACTCAATTCTACTCTGCTCTACTTTTGTCTGCTTTACTCTCTCTACTCTACCCTACTGTACTATATTCTATTCTGTACTATTCTGTTCTATTCTACCCACCCGCCCCTCCCCTCCCCTTCCCTAATCTATTTGATTAGATTCGATGTGACGTATTTCCACGCGATTTGACGCGATTAGGCTTGAATCAGCTCGATTCAGTTCGAATCGGCTCTGTTCGGCTCGACTTGGCTCCATTTCACTCCATTCGGCTCGATTAGGCTCGAATTCCATCGATTCTGCTGGATTCTGCTCAATTAGGCCTTAGTTGGGCCTATTCGGCCCTATTCTGCTCTATTAGACTCTTTTGTACTCTATTCATATCTATCCGTCTCTATTGGACTCCGTTCAACTCCATTCCTCACTATTTTCCTCTCTTCTATTCTACCCTTCCCTACCCTAATCTCTTCTAATCGATTCGATTTGATTTGACGCGATTCGAAGCAACCGGACGTGATTCGTCTCGTTTTGTCTCCACTCGGCTCAATTCGGCTATGTTCTCTCTCTTTGACTCTATTCTATTCTGTTGTATTCTTTCTGTTCTGTTCTATTCTCTCCTGTTCTGTGGTACTCTATTCTATTCTACCCTACCCGACCCAACGGCACCCCACCCGAACCTACCCTACTTTAATCTGTTGGATTCAATTCGATTCCGTGCAAAGCGATTTGATAGGACCTGACTGGGTTCGGCAAGATCTGAAGGGATTTGATGAGATTCCATGCGACTCGACGTGATTCAGTAGGATTCTCTGAGGTTTGACTCAATTCGAAGTTATTCGACGTGATTCGATGGGATTCGACACGATATGAAGCGATTTGACCTTGTTTGATTCAAAACGATGTGACTCGACTCGATTCGACCTGATTCGATTCGACGCTGTTCGGTGACAGTCAGTGCGATTCTGCTTGATTCCGCTCGATTAGGTGTGATTCGGCAGTATACAGCTCTTTTCGGCTGTATTCAGCTCCATTCGTCTCTATTCAGCTTATTCGGCTCTATTCGACTGTATTCAACTCTACTCTTTTCCACTCGATTCTACTCGATTCTATTCCTTCTATTCTGTTCTAATCTCTTCTATTCCACTCTACTCTGTTCTATTCTCCCCTCCGCTCCCCTCCCCTTCTCTAATCTATACGTCTGGATTGGATTTGACGCGTTGAACGCGATTCGAGGCGATGAAGCTTGAATCGGCTCGATTCGGCTCGATTTGGCTCTATTCGGCTCAGTTAGGCTCCATTCAGCTTGTTTTGGCTTCAATCGCTTCGAATCTGCTCGATTTGGCCTTCTTCGGCCCTATTCTGCTCTATTCGACTCTTTTCTACTCTATTCGTTTCTACTTGACTCCATTCTACTCCATTCTATTCATTCCACACTATTCTACTTTATTCTGCTCTACCCTACCCAACACCACTCTAATTTACTCTACTTGCTTCTACACGATTCCTCTCATTTTGTCTGCATTTGGCTCTATTCAGCTCTATTCTACTCTTCTCTACTCTATTGTATTGTTTCTACTCTGTTCTGTACTATTCTACTCTATTCTACCCTACCCTGTGCTACCCAACTCTAAGGTATTGTAATCCACTTGATTGGATTTGATTCAACCCATTTCAACGCGATTCAGCTCAATTTGGCTCTGTTCAAATCTATTCTACTCTACTCTATTCCCCTCTACTCCACTCTAGCTTACTCTTTTCTGTAGTCGTTCTGTGTTGTTCTGTTCTATTTTGTTGTGTTCTGTTCTGTTTTATTCTATTCTACTCTATTCTACCCTACTCTAGCCTACCCGAACCTCCCCTACTCTAGTCTATTCAATTGAATTCGAGAAATTTTGACGCGACTAGGGGCCGAATCGGTGTGATTCATGTCCATTCGGCTCCATTTGTCTCGAATAGTGTCGATTCAGCTTGATTAGGCTCGATTTGGCTCCATTAGGCTCGATTCACTGGATTCGGCTCGATTTCGCTCAATTCAGCTCGATTTGGCCCTCTTTGGCCCTATTCGGCTCTCTTCAGCTCTTTTCTACTCTACTCGATTCCATTGCACACCATTCTACTCCATTCTATGCTATTCTACTATACCCTACTGTAATTGATTCGATGGGATTCGACGCCATTCGACGCGATTTGTCTCGTTTCGTCTCCATTCAGCTTGATTCGACTCTGTTCTACTCTCTTCTACTCTACACTATTCTGCTCTGCTCTACCCTTTTCTACTCTATTCTATTGTATCCTTTCCATTCTCTTCTACTGTGTTCAAGTCTACTCTATTCCATCCTACCCTAATCTAATCTATTCTACTGGATTCGATTCCACGCATCTCCATGCGATTCGGCTCAAATCGGCTCCTTTCCACTCCATTCATCCCCAATCGGCTCAAATCGGTTCGATTCAGCTCTAATCGGCTCCATTCGGCTCTAGTCAGCTCGAATAGGCTCTATTCAGCTCGATTCGGCTCTATTAGACTCTACTCAACTCTATTATCTCTTTTCGACTCCACTCGACTCCATGCTACACCATTCTACTCCATCCTAAACTATTCTCTACTGTATTGTATTGTACTCTACCTTACTGTAGTCTATTCTAATTGATTGGATTGGATTGGATTGGAATTGATCAGATTCAATGCAATTCGACGGGATTCGACGCGAAACGGCACGATTCCAACGGGATTCAGTGTGATTCGTCTTGGTTTCTATCCATTTAGCTCTTTTGGGCTCTATTTGGCTCTATTCGGCAATGTTCGACTCTGGTCTACTCTACTCTTCTATACTCTGCTCGTCTCGACCCTATTCTTTCAGTTCTGTTCTCTTCTGTTCTGTTCTACTGCACTCTATTCTACCCTACCCTACCCTAACTTAGCCTACTGTAATCTGTTCTATGCTATTCGACACACTTGAATGGGATTCGACCTGATTCGGGTCATATCGGCTCGATTCATCTCCTTTCTGCTCCATTAAACTCGATTCGGTTCTATTCGGCTCTTTTCCACTCTATTCGGCTCTTTTTGGCAGTATTCGACTCTATTTGAGTCTAGTCGACTCGATTCTTTCTGTTCTGTTCTATTCTACTCTATTCTATTTTTCTCTGCCCTACCCTAACCTTACCTTCCCCACACTAATCTATTTGATTCGATTCGACACATTTCAAACGACTCGACATGATTCATCTCGATTCACCTTGAATTTGGTCAATTCAGCTGTATTCAGCTCTGTTTGGCTCTTTTCGGCTCTCTTCAGCTCAATTTGACTCTATTCTACTGGACCCGACTCTACTTAATTCTATTCTCTTCTTTCTATTGTGTTCTGTTGTGTTGTAGTCTAGCCTCTCCTGCCGTACCCTCCTCTACTCTAATCTATTCGATTCAACGCATTTCGACGCGATTCCATGTGATTAGGCTTGAATCGGCTCGATTTAGCTCTATTTGGCTTGAATTGGGTCAATTCGTCTCGATTCTGCTCAATTCAGCATAATTAGGCTCGAGTGAACCTTATTCAGCCCTGTTCAGCTCTACTCAACCCTTTCTACTTTATTTGTCTCTATTTGGCTCCATTCAACTCCCTTCCACACCATTCTACTCTATTCTATTCTGTTCTAGCCTACTCTACTCTAATCTATTCTAATCGATTCGATTCATCACGATTTGTCTCCTTTCCTCTCCATTCGAATCGATTCGGCTTGAATTGGATCTATTCATCTATATTCTGCACTACCCGACTCTGACTATTCCACTCTACTCAACTCTACTCCGTTCTACTCTTGGTATTCTCTTCTGTTCTACTCTATTCTATTCTTCTGTGCCC
Organism: Loxodonta africana; assembly: GCF_030014295.1. NCBI lineage: Eukaryota > Metazoa > Chordata > Mammalia > Proboscidea > Elephantidae > Loxodonta > Loxodonta africana. The sequence goes on from NW_026975015.1 coordinate 98,310, forward strand.
TTCCCTACTGAATCCCAGTCTAACCTACACTACTCTAATCTATTCAATTTAATTCGATTCCATTCAGTTTGACACCATTCGACCCGATTTGAGACAATTCGACGGGATTCGGTGAGATTCCGCGAGATTTGATGCGTTTTGGTGGGATTTGATGGAATTCGACGAGATCCGATGCAATAGGATGCAATTAAGTGTGTTTTGGCTCGATTTTGCTGGGTTCAGTTTGTCTCTATTTGGCTCGTTTCAGCTCCACTAGGCTCCATTCATCCCGAATCTGGTCGACTCGACTCGATTCGGCTCATTTTGGCCATATTTGGTCCTATTCAGCGTTATTCGGCTCTATTCAACTCTTTTCTACTCTCTGCATCTGTGTTCGAATCCATTTGACTCCATTCCACACCATTCTATTCCATTCTACACTACTGTACTCTACAAAACCCTGCCCCACCCTACCCTATCCTAATCTAGTCTGCTCTTTTCTAGTCTCCTTTTCTATTTTCTCTATTCCATCCTATGCTACTCTACCATATCCTACACTAAGCTAACCTACCCTGACCTGTGCTGTTCTATTCTATTTCCTTCTATTTTCTCTGTTCCACCGTATGCTTCCCTACCCTATGCTACCCCACCGTACCATAGTCTACTACTTAGGGTTACTCAATAAGGGTCCTAATTAAGGGGAGTAGTTTGGGCAAGGGTACTCCTTAAGGCAAGGGTACTAGTTCAGGCTACTAGTTATGGGCAGGGCACTAGTTAAGGCCAGGCTACTAGTTAAGGCATGGGTACTTGTTGAGGGTACTGGTTAAGGCAAGGGTACCAGTTCAGGCTACTTGTTAAGGACATACTACTAGTGAAGGCAAGGGTACTAGTGAAGACTACTGGTTAAGGCAAGGGTACTTGTTAGGACTACTAGTTAAGGCAAGGGTACTAGATTAGGCTACGTGTTCAGGCAAGGGTACTCGTTCAGATTACTGACTTAGGGTACTATTCAAGATGAGTTGTCTTGGCTACTGCTCTATGCCACTAGTCTAGCTGACTAGTCCAGCTTACTAGTCTAGGCTTCTACTCTAGCCTTCTCTTGTCTACTCTAATGTAGTCTACTTGCATCTACCCTAGTCTTCCTATCATAAACTACCCTACCCTAACCTATTCTAATTGATTCCATTTGATTCGATTCAAAGCATTTCGATGCGACCGGACACCATCACTCTTGAGTTGGCTCGATTCTGCAACATCAGCGCGATTCAGCTCGATTTGGCTCAAATCGCTTCAATTCAGCTCGTTTCCACTCGGTTCAGCCTTATTCGGCCCTATTTGGCTCGATTCGACTCTTTTCTACTCTATTTGTCTCTGTTCGACTCCATTTGACTCCACTCTTCTCCATTCTACGCTATTCTGTTCTACTCTACCCTACGATACTCTAATCTATTCGATTGCATGTGATTCGAAGCAATTCGGTGTGATTCATCTCGTTTTGTTTCCATTTGACTCGATTCGGCCAGAATTGGCTCTATTCAGCTATATCCTGCACTCTTTGACTCTATTTGACTCAATTCTACTCTGCTCTACTTTTGTCTGCTTTACTCTCTCTACTCTACCCTACTGTACTATATTCTATTCTGTACTATTCTGTTCTATTCTACCCACCCGCCCCTCCCCTCCCCTTCCCTAATCTATTTGATTAGATTCGATGTGACGTATTTCCACGCGATTTGACGCGATTAGGCTTGAATCAGCTCGATTCAGTTCGAATCGGCTCTGTTCGGCTCGACTTGGCTCCATTTCACTCCATTCGGCTCGATTAGGCTCGAATTCCATCGATTCTGCTGGATTCTGCTCAATTAGGCCTTAGTTGGGCCTATTCGGCCCTATTCTGCTCTATTAGACTCTTTTGTACTCTATTCATATCTATCCGTCTCTATTGGACTCCGTTCAACTCCATTCCTCACTATTTTCCTCTCTTCTATTCTACCCTTCCCTACCCTAATCTCTTCTAATCGATTCGATTTGATTTGACGCGATTCGAAGCAACCGGACGTGATTCGTCTCGTTTTGTCTCCACTCGGCTCAATTCGGCTATGTTCTCTCTCTTTGACTCTATTCTATTCTGTTGTATTCTTTCTGTTCTGTTCTATTCTCTCCTGTTCTGTGGTACTCTATTCTATTCTACCCTACCCGACCCAACGGCACCCCACCCGAACCTACCCTACTTTAATCTGTTGGATTCAATTCGATTCCGTGCAAAGCGATTTGATAGGACCTGACTGGGTTCGGCAAGATCTGAAGGGATTTGATGAGATTCCATGCGACTCGACGTGATTCAGTAGGATTCTCTGAGGTTTGACTCAATTCGAAGTTATTCGACGTGATTCGATGGGATTCGACACGATATGAAGCGATTTGACCTTGTTTGATTCAAAACGATGTGACTCGACTCGATTCGACCTGATTCGATTCGACGCTGTTCGGTGACAGTCAGTGCGATTCTGCTTGATTCCGCTCGATTAGGTGTGATTCGGCAGTATACAGCTCTTTTCGGCTGTATTCAGCTCCATTCGTCTCTATTCAGCTTATTCGGCTCTATTCGACTGTATTCAACTCTACTCTTTTCCACTCGATTCTACTCGATTCTATTCCTTCTATTCTGTTCTAATCTCTTCTATTCCACTCTACTCTGTTCTATTCTCCCCTCCGCTCCCCTCCCCTTCTCTAATCTATACGTCTGGATTGGATTTGACGCGTTGAACGCGATTCGAGGCGATGAAGCTTGAATCGGCTCGATTCGGCTCGATTTGGCTCTATTCGGCTCAGTTAGGCTCCATTCAGCTTGTTTTGGCTTCAATCGCTTCGAATCTGCTCGATTTGGCCTTCTTCGGCCCTATTCTGCTCTATTCGACTCTTTTCTACTCTATTCGTTTCTACTTGACTCCATTCTACTCCATTCTATTCATTCCACACTATTCTACTTTATTCTGCTCTACCCTACCCAACACCACTCTAATTTACTCTACTTGCTTCTACACGATTCCTCTCATTTTGTCTGCATTTGGCTCTATTCAGCTCTATTCTACTCTTCTCTACTCTATTGTATTGTTTCTACTCTGTTCTGTACTATTCTACTCTATTCTACCCTACCCTGTGCTACCCAACTCTAAGGTATTGTAATCCACTTGATTGGATTTGATTCAACCCATTTCAACGCGATTCAGCTCAATTTGGCTCTGTTCAAATCTATTCTACTCTACTCTATTCCCCTCTACTCCACTCTAGCTTACTCTTTTCTGTAGTCGTTCTGTGTTGTTCTGTTCTATTTTGTTGTGTTCTGTTCTGTTTTATTCTATTCTACTCTATTCTACCCTACTCTAGCCTACCCGAACCTCCCCTACTCTAGTCTATTCAATTGAATTCGAGAAATTTTGACGCGACTAGGGGCCGAATCGGTGTGATTCATGTCCATTCGGCTCCATTTGTCTCGAATAGTGTCGATTCAGCTTGATTAGGCTCGATTTGGCTCCATTAGGCTCGATTCACTGGATTCGGCTCGATTTCGCTCAATTCAGCTCGATTTGGCCCTCTTTGGCCCTATTCGGCTCTCTTCAGCTCTTTTCTACTCTACTCGATTCCATTGCACACCATTCTACTCCATTCTATGCTATTCTACTATACCCTACTGTAATTGATTCGATGGGATTCGACGCCATTCGACGCGATTTGTCTCGTTTCGTCTCCATTCAGCTTGATTCGACTCTGTTCTACTCTCTTCTACTCTACACTATTCTGCTCTGCTCTACCCTTTTCTACTCTATTCTATTGTATCCTTTCCATTCTCTTCTACTGTGTTCAAGTCTACTCTATTCCATCCTACCCTAATCTAATCTATTCTACTGGATTCGATTCCACGCATCTCCATGCGATTCGGCTCAAATCGGCTCCTTTCCACTCCATTCATCCCCAATCGGCTCAAATCGGTTCGATTCAGCTCTAATCGGCTCCATTCGGCTCTAGTCAGCTCGAATAGGCTCTATTCAGCTCGATTCGGCTCTATTAGACTCTACTCAACTCTATTATCTCTTTTCGACTCCACTCGACTCCATGCTACACCATTCTACTCCATCCTAAACTATTCTCTACTGTATTGTATTGTACTCTACCTTACTGTAGTCTATTCTAATTGATTGGATTGGATTGGATTGGAATTGATCAGATTCAATGCAATTCGACGGGATTCGACGCGAAACGGCACGATTCCAACGGGATTCAGTGTGATTCGTCTTGGTTTCTATCCATTTAGCTCTTTTGGGCTCTATTTGGCTCTATTCGGCAATGTTCGACTCTGGTCTACTCTACTCTTCTATACTCTGCTCGTCTCGACCCTATTCTTTCAGTTCTGTTCTCTTCTGTTCTGTTCTACTGCACTCTATTCTACCCTACCCTACCCTAACTTAGCCTACTGTAATCTGTTCTATGCTATTCGACACACTTGAATGGGATTCGACCTGATTCGGGTCATATCGGCTCGATTCATCTCCTTTCTGCTCCATTAAACTCGATTCGGTTCTATTCGGCTCTTTTCCACTCTATTCGGCTCTTTTTGGCAGTATTCGACTCTATTTGAGTCTAGTCGACTCGATTCTTTCTGTTCTGTTCTATTCTACTCTATTCTATTTTTCTCTGCCCTACCCTAACCTTACCTTCCCCACACTAATCTATTTGATTCGATTCGACACATTTCAAACGACTCGACATGATTCATCTCGATTCACCTTGAATTTGGTCAATTCAGCTGTATTCAGCTCTGTTTGGCTCTTTTCGGCTCTCTTCAGCTCAATTTGACTCTATTCTACTGGACCCGACTCTACTTAATTCTATTCTCTTCTTTCTATTGTGTTCTGTTGTGTTGTAGTCTAGCCTCTCCTGCCGTACCCTCCTCTACTCTAATCTATTCGATTCAACGCATTTCGACGCGATTCCATGTGATTAGGCTTGAATCGGCTCGATTTAGCTCTATTTGGCTTGAATTGGGTCAATTCGTCTCGATTCTGCTCAATTCAGCATAATTAGGCTCGAGTGAACCTTATTCAGCCCTGTTCAGCTCTACTCAACCCTTTCTACTTTATTTGTCTCTATTTGGCTCCATTCAACTCCCTTCCACACCATTCTACTCTATTCTATTCTGTTCTAGCCTACTCTACTCTAATCTATTCTAATCGATTCGATTCATCACGATTTGTCTCCTTTCCTCTCCATTCGAATCGATTTGGCTTGAATTGGATCTATTCATCTATATTCTGCACTACCCGACTCTGACTATTCCACTCTACTCAACTCTACTCCGTTCTACTCTTGGTATTCTCTTCTGTTCTACTCTATTCTATTCTTCTGTGCCCTTCCCTACTGAATCCCAGTCTAACCTACACTACTCTAATCTATTCAATTTAATTCGATTCCATTCAGTTTGACACCATTCGACCCGATTTGAGACAATTCGACGGGATTCGGTGAGATTCCGCGAGATTTGATGCGTTTTGGTGGGATTTGATGGAATTCGACGAGATCCGATGCAATAGGATGCAATTAAGTGTGTTTTGGCTCGATTTTGCTGGGTTCAGTTTGTCTCTATTTGGCTCGTTTCAGCTCCACTAGGCTCCATTCATCCCGAATCTGGTCGACTCGACTCGATTCGGCTCATTTTGGCCATATTTGGTCCTATTCAGCGTTATTCGGCTCTATTCAACTCTTTTCTACTCTCTGCATCTGTGTTCGAATCCATTTGACTCCATTCCACACCATTCTATTCCATTCTACACTACTGTACTCTACAAAACCCTGCCCCACCCTACCCTATCCTAATCTAGTCTGCTCTTTTCTAGTCTCCTTTTCTATTTTCTCTATTCCATCCTATGCTACTCTACCATATCCTACACTAAGCTAACCTACCCTGACCTGTGCTGTTCTATTCTATTTCCTTCTATTTTCTCTGTTCCACCGTATGCTTCCCTACCCTATGCTACCCCACCGTACCATAGTCTACTACTTAGGGTTACTCAATAAGGGTCCTAATTAAGGGGAGTAGTTTGGGCAAGGGTACTCCTTAAGGCAAGGGTACTAGTTCAGGCTACTAGTTATGGGCAGGGCACTAGTTAAGGCCAGGCTACTAGTTAAGGCATGGGTACTTGTTGAGGGTACTGGTTAAGGCAAGGGTACCAGTTCAGGCTACTTGTTAAGGACATACTACTAGTGAAGGCAAGGGTACTAGTGAAGACTACTGGTTAAGGCAAGGGTACTTGTTAGGACTACTAGTTAAGGCAAGGGTACTAGATTAGGCTACGTGTTCAGGCAAGGGTACTCGTTCAGATTACTGACTTAGGGTACTATTCAAGATGAGTTGTCTTGGCTACTGCTCTATGCCACTAGTCTAGCTGACTAGTCCAGCTTACTAGTCTAGGCTTCTACTCTAGCCTTCTCTTGTCTACTCTAATGTAGTCTACTTGCATCTACCCTAGTCTTCCTATCATAAACTACCCTACCCTAACCTATTCTAATTGATTCCATTTGATTCGATTCAAAGCATTTCGATGCGACCGGACACCATCACTCTTGAGTTGGCTCGATTCTGCAACATCAGCGCGATTCAGCTCGATTTGGCTCAAATCGCTTCAATTCAGCTCGTTTCCACTCGGTTCAGCCTTATTCGGCCCTATTTGGCTCGATTCGACTCTTTTCTACTCTATTTGTCTCTGTTCGACTCCATTTGACTCCACTCTTCTCCATTCTACGCTATTCTGTTCTACTCTACCCTACGATACTCTAATCTATTCGATTGCATGTGATTCGAAGCAATTCGGTGTGATTCATCTCGTTTTGTTTCCATTTGACTCGATTCGGCCAGAATTGGCTCTATTCAGCTATATCCTGCACTCTTTGACTCTATTTGACTCAATTCTACTCTGCTCTACTTTTGTCTGCTTTACTCTCTCTACTCTACCCTACTGTACTATATTCTATTCTGTACTATTCTGTTCTATTCTACCCACCCGCCCCTCCCCTCCCCTTCCCTAATCTATTTGATTAGATTCGATGTGACGTATTTCCACGCGATTTGACGCGATTAGGCTTGAATCAGCTCGATTCAGTTCGAATCGGCTCTGTTCGGCTCGACTTGGCTCCATTTCACTCCATTCGGCTCGATTAGGCTCGAATTCCATCGATTCTGCTGGATTCTGCTCAATTAGGCCTTAGTTGGGCCTATTCGGCCCTATTCTGCTCTATTAGACTCTTTTGTACTCTATTCATATCTATCCGTCTCTATTGGACTCCGTTCAACTCCATTCCTCACTATTTTCCTCTCTTCTATTCTACCCTTCCCTACCCTAATCTCTTCTAATCGATTCGATTTGATTTGACGCGATTCGAAGCAACCGGACGTGATTCGTCTCGTTTTGTCTCCACTCGGCTCAATTCGGCTATGTTCTCTCTCTTTGACTCTATTCTATTCTGTTGTATTCTTTCTGTTCTGTTCTATTCTCTCCTGTTCTGTGGTACTCTATTCTATTCTACCCTACCCGACCCAACGGCACCCCACCCGAACCTACCCTACTTTAATCTGTTGGATTCAATTCGATTCCGTGCAAAGCGATTTGATAGGACCTGACTGGGTTCGGCAAGATCTGAAGGGATTTGATGAGATTCCATGCGACTCGACGTGATTCAGTAGGATTCTCTGAGGTTTGACTCAATTCGAAGTTATTCGACGTGATTCGATGGGATTCGACACGATATGAAGCGATTTGACCTTGTTTGATTCAAAACGATGTGACTCGACTCGATTCGACCTGATTCGATTCGACGCTGTTCGGTGACAGTCAGTGCGATTCTGCTTGATTCCGCTCGATTAGGTGTGATTCGGCAGTATACAGCTCTTTTCGGCTGTATTCAGCTCCATTCGTCTCTATTCAGCTTATTCGGCTCTATTCGACTGTATTCAACTCTACTCTTTTCCACTCGATTCTACTCGATTCTATTCCTTCTATTCTGTTCTAATCTCTTCTATTCCACTCTACTCTGTTCTATTCTCCCCTCCGCTCCCCTCCCCTTCTCTAATCTATACGTCTGGATTGGATTTGACGCGTTGAACGCGATTCGAGGCGATGAAGCTTGAATCGGCTCGATTCGGCTCGATTTGGCTCTATTCGGCTCAGTTAGGCTCCATTCAGCTTGTTTTGGCTTCAATCGCTTCGAATCTGCTCGATTTGGCCTTCTTCGGCCCTATTCTGCTCTATTCGACTCTTTTCTACTCTATTCGTTTCTACTTGACTCCATTCTACTCCATTCTATTCATTCCACACTATTCTACTTTATTCTGCTCTACCCTACCCAACACCACTCTAATTTACTCTACTTGCTTCTACACGATTCCTCTCATTTTGTCTGCATTTGGCTCTATTCAGCTCTATTCTACTCTTCTCTACTCTATTGTATTGTTTCTACTCTGTTCTGTACTATTCTACTCTATTCTACCCTACCCTGTGCTACCCAACTCTAAGGTATTGTAATCCACTTGATTGGATTTGATTCAACCCATTTCAACGCGATTCAGCTCAATTTGGCTCTGTTCAAATCTATTCTACTCTACTCTATTCCCCTCTACTCCACTCTAGCTTACTCTTTTCTGTAGTCGTTCTGTGTTGTTCTGTTCTATTTTGTTGTGTTCTGTTCTGTTTTATTCTATTCTACTCTATTCTACCCTACTCTAGCCTACCCGAACCTCCCCTACTCTAGTCTATTCAATTGAATTCGAGAAATTTTGACGCGACTAGGGGCCGAATCGGTGTGATTCATGTCCATTCGGCTCCATTTGTCTCGAATAGTGTCGATTCAGCTTGATTAGGCTCGATTTGGCTCCATTAGGCTCGATTCACTGGATTCGGCTCGATTTCGCTCAATTCAGCTCGATTTGGCCCTCTTTGGCCCTATTCGGCTCTCTTCAGCTCTTTTCTACTCTACTCGATTCCATTGCACACCATTCTACTCCATTCTATGCTATTCTACTATACCCTACTGTAATTGATTCGATGGGATTCGACGCCATTCGACGCGATTTGTCTCGTTTCGTCTCCATTCAGCTTGATTCGACTCTGTTCTACTCTCTTCTACTCTACACTATTCTGCTCTGCTCTACCCTTTTCTACTCTATTCTATTGTATCCTTTCCATTCTCTTCTACTGTGTTCAAGTCTACTCTATTCCATCCTACCCTAATCTAATCTATTCTACTGGATTCGATTCCACGCATCTCCATGCGATTCGGCTCAAATCGGCTCCTTTCCACTCCATTCATCCCCAATCGGCTCAAATCGGTTCGATTCAGCTCTAATCGGCTCCATTCGGCTCTAGTCAGCTCGAATAGGCTCTATTCAGCTCGATTCGGCTCTATTAGACTCTACTCAACTCTATTATCTCTTTTCGACTCCACTCGACTCCATGCTACACCATTCTACTCCATCCTAAACTATTCTCTACTGTATTGTATTGTACTCTACCTTACTGTAGTCTATTCTAATTGATTGGATTGGATTGGATTGGAATTGATCAGATTCAATGCAATTCGACGGGATTCGACGCGAAACGGCACGATTCCAACGGGATTCAGTGTGATTCGTCTTGGTTTCTATCCATTTAGCTCTTTTGGGCTCTATTTGGCTCTATTCGGCAATGTTCGACTCTGGTCTACTCTACTCTTCTATACTCTGCTCGTCTCGACCCTATTCTTTCAGTTCTGTTCTCTTCTGTTCTGTTCTACTGCACTCTATTCTACCCTACCCTACCCTAACTTAGCCTACTGTAATCTGTTCTATGCTATTCGACACACTTGAATGGGATTCGACCTGATTCGGGTCATATCGGCTCGATTCATCTCCTTTCTGCTCCATTAAACTCGATTCGGTTCTATTCGGCTCTTTTCCACTCTATTCGGCTCTTTTTGGCAGTATTCGACTCTATTTGAGTCTAGTCGACTCGATTCTTTCTGTTCTGTTCTATTCTACTCTATTCTATTTTTCTCTGCCCTACCCTAACCTTACCTTCCCCACACTAATCTATTTGATTCGATTCGACACATTTCAAACGACTCGACATGATTCATCTCGATTCACCTTGAATTTGGTCAATTCAGCTGTATTCAGCTCTGTTTGGCTCTTTTCGGCTCTCTTCAGCTCAATTTGACTCTATTCTACTGGACCCGACTCTACTTAATTCTATTCTCTTCTTTCTATTGTGTTCTGTTGTGTTGTAGTCTAGCCTCTCCTGCCGTACCCTCCTCTACTCTAATCTATTCGATTCAACGCATTTCGACGCGATTCCATGTGATTAGGCTTGAATCGGCTCGATTTAGCTCTATTTGGCTTGAATTGGGTCAATTCGTCTCGATTCTGCTCAATTCAGCATAATTAGGCTCGAGTGAACCTTATTCAGCCCTGTTCAGCTCTACTCAACCCTTTCTACTTTATTTGTCTCTATTTGGCTCCATTCAACTCCCTTCCACACCATTCTACTCTATTCTATTCTGTTCTAGCCTACTCTACTCTAATCTATTCTAATCGATTCGATTCATCACGATTTGTCTCCTTTCCTCTCCATTCGAATCGATTCGGCTTGAATTGGATCTATTCATCTATATTCTGCACTACCCGACTCTGACTATTCCACTCTACTCAACTCTACTCCGTTCTACTCTTGGTATTCTCTTCTGTTCTACTCTATTCTATTCTTCTGTGCCCTTCCCTACTGAATCCCAGTCTAACCTACACTACTCTAATCTATTCAATTTAATTCGATTCCATTCAGTTTGACACCATTCGACCCGATTTGAGACAATTCGACGGGATTCGGTGAGATTCCGCGAGATTTGATGCGTTTTGGTGGGATTTGATGGAATTCGACGAGATCCGATGCAATAGGATGCAATTAAGTGTGTTTTGGCTCGATTTTGCTGGGTTCAGTTTGTCTCTATTTGGCTCGTTTCAGCTCCACTAGGCTCCATTCATCCCGAATCTGGTCGACTCGACTCGATTCGGCTCATTTTGGCCATATTTGGTCCTATTCAGCGTTATTCGGCTCTATTCAACTCTTTTCTACTCTCTGCATCTGTGTTCGAATCCATTTGACTCCATTCCACACCATTCTATTCCATTCTACACTACTGTACTCTACAAAACCCTGCCCCACCCTACCCTATCCTAATCTAGTCTGCTCTTTTCTAGTCTCCTTTTCTATTTTCTCTATTCCATCCTATGCTACTCTACCATATCCTACACTAAGCTAACCTACCCTGACCTGTGCTGTTCTATTCTATTTCCTTCTATTTTCTCTGTTCCACCGTATGCTTCCCTACCCTATGCTACCCCACCGTACCATAGTCTACTACTTAGGGTTACTCAATAAGGGTCCTAATTAAGGGGAGTAGTTTGGGCAAGGGTACTCCTTAAGGCAAGGGTACTAGTTCAGGCTACTAGTTATGGGCAGGGCACTAGTTAAGGCCAGGCTACTAGTTAAGGCATGGGTACTTGTTGAGGGTACTGGTTAAGGCAAGGGTACCAGTTCAGGCTACTTGTTAAGGACATACTACTAGTGAAGGCAAGGGTACTAGTGAAGACTACTGGTTAAGGCAAGGGTACTTGTTAGGACTACTAGTTAAGGCAAGGGTACTAGATTAGGCTACGTGTTCAGGCAAGGGTACTCGTTCAGATTACTGACTTAGGGTACTGTTCAAGACGAGTTGTCTTGGCTACTGCTCTATGCCACTAGTCTAGCTGACTAGTCCAGCTTACTAGTCTAGGCTTCTACTCTAGCCTTCTCTTGTCTACTCTAATGTAGTCTACTTGCATCTACCCTAGTCTTCCTATCATAAACTACCCTACCCTAACCTATTCTAATTGATTCCATTTGATTCGATTCAAAGCATTTCGATGCGACCGGACACCATCACTCTTGAGTTGGCTCGATTCTGCAACATCAGCGCGATTCAGCTCGATTTGGCTCCAATCGCTTCAATTCAGCTCGTTTCCACTCGGTTCAGCCTTATTCGGCCCTATTTGGCTCGATTCGACTCTTTTCTACTCTATTTGTCTCTGTTCGACTCCATTTGACTCCACTCTTCTCCATTCTACGCTATTCTGTTCTACTCTACCCTACGATACTCTAATCTATTCGATTGCATGTGATTCGAAGCAATTCGGTGTGATTCATCTCGTTTTGTTTCCATTTGACTCGATTCGGCCAGAATTGGCTCTATTCAGCTATATCCTGCACTCTTTGACTCTATTTGACTCAATTCTACTCTGCTCTACTTTTGTCTGCTTTACTCTCTCTACTCTACCCTACTGTACTATATTCTATTCTGTACTATTCTGTTCTATTCTACCCACCCGCCCCTCCCCTCCCCTTCCCTAATCTATTTGATTAGATTCGATGTGACGTATTTCCACGCGATTTGACGCGATTAGGCTTGAATCAGCTCGATTCAGTTCGAATCGGCTCTGTTCGGCTCGACTTGGCTCCATTTCACTCCATTCGGCTCGATTAGGCTCGAATTCCATCGATTCTGCTGGATTCTGCTCAATTAGGCCTTAGTTGGGCCTATTCGGCCCTATTCTGCTCTATTAGACTCTTTTGTACTCTATTCATATCTATCCGTCTCTATTGGACTCCGTTCAACTCCATTCCTCACTATTTTCCTCTCTTCTATTCTACCCTTCCCTACCCTAATCTCTTCTAATCGATTCGATTTGATTTGACGCGATTCGAAGCAACCGGACGTGATTCGTCTCGTTTTGTCTCCACTCGGCTCAATTCGGCTATGTTCTCTCTCTTTGACTCTATTCTATTCTGTTGTATTCTTTCTGTTCTGTTCTATTCTCTCCTGTTCTGTGGTACTCTATTCTATTCTACCCTACCCGACCCAACGGCACCCCACCCGAACCTACCCTACTTTAATCTGTTGGATTCAATTCGATTCCGTGCAAAGCGATTTGATAGGACCTGACTGGGTTCGGCAAGATCTGAAGGGATTTGATGAGATTCCATGCGACTCGACGTGATTCAGTAGGATTCTCTGAGGTTTGACTCAATTCGAAGTTATTCGACGTGATTCGATGGGATTCGACACGATATGAAGCGATTTGACCTTGTTTGATTCAAAACGATGTGACTCGACTCGATTCGACCTGATTCGATTCGACGCTGTTCGGTGACAGTCAGTGCGATTCTGCTTGATTCCGCTCGATTAGGTGTGATTCGGCAGTATACAGCTCTTTTCGGCTGTATTCAGCTCCATTCGTCTCTATTCAGCTTATTCGGCTCTATTCGACTGTATTCAACTCTACTCTTTTCCACTCGATTCTACTCGATTCTATTCCTTCTATTCTGTTCTAATCTCTTCTATTCCACTCTACTCTGTTCTATTCTCCCCTCCGCTCCCCTCCCCTTCTCTAATCTATACGTCTGGATTGGATTTGACGCGTTGAACGCGATTCGAGGCGATGAAGCTTGAATCGGCTCGATTCGGCTCGATTTGGCTCTATTCGGCTCAGTTAGGCTCCATTCAGCTTGTTTTGGCTTCAATCGCTTCGAATCTGCTCGATTTGGCCTTCTTCGGCCCTATTCTGCTCTATTCGACTCTTTTCTACTCTATTCGTTTCTACTTGACTCCATTCTACTCCATTCTATTCATTCCACACTATTCTACTTTATTCTGCTCTACCCTACCCAACACCACTCTAATTTACTCTACTTGCTTCTACACGATTCCTCTCATTTTGTCTGCATTTGGCTCTATTCAGCTCTATTCTACTCTTCTCTACTCTATTGTATTGTTTCTACTCTGTTCTGTACTATTCTACTCTATTCTACCCTACCCTGTGCTACCCAACTCTAAGGTATTGTAATCCACTTGATTGGATTTGATTCAACCCATTTCAACGCGATTCAGCTCAATTTGGCTCTGTTCAAATCTATTCTACTCTACTCTATTCCCCTCTACTCCACTCTAGCTTACTCTTTTCTGTAGTCGTTCTGTGTTGTTCTGTTCTATTTTGTTGTGTTCTGTTCTGTTTTATTCTATTCTACTCTATTCTACCCTACTCTAGCCTACCCGAACCTCCCCTACTCTAGTCTATTCAATTGAATTCGAGAAATTTTGACGCGACTAGGGGCCGAATCGGTGTGATTCATGTCCATTCGGCTCCATTTGTCTCGAATAGTGTCGATTCAGCTTGATTAGGCTCGATTTGGCTCCATTAGGCTCGATTCACTGGATTCGGCTCGATTTCGCTCAATTCAGCTCGATTTGGCCCTCTTTGGCCCTATTCGGCTCTCTTCAGCTCTTTTCTACTCTACTCGATTCCATTGCACACCATTCTACTCCATTCTATGCTATTCTACTATACCCTACTGTAATTGATTCGATGGGATTCGACGCCATTCGACGCGATTTGTCTCGTTTCGTCTCCATTCAGCTTGATTCGACTCTGTTCTACTCTCTTCTACTCTACACTATTCTGCTCTGCTCTACCCTTTTCTACTCTATTCTATTGTATCCTTTCCATTCTCTTCTACTGTGTTCAAGTCTACTCTATTCCATCCTACCCTAATCTAATCTATTCTACTGGATTCGATTCCACGCATCTCCATGCGATTCGGCTCAAATCGGCTCCTTTCCACTCCATTCATCCCCAATCGGCTCAAATCGGTTCGATTCAGCTCTAATCGGCTCCATTCGGCTCTAGTCAGCTCGAATAGGCTCTATTCAGCTCGATTCGGCTCTATTAGACTCTACTCAACTCTATTATCTCTTTTCGACTCCACTCGACTCCATGCTACACCATTCTACTCCATCCTAAACTATTCTCTACTGTATTGTATTGTACTCTACCTTACTGTAGTCTATTCTAATTGATTGGATTGGATTGGATTGGAATTGATCAGATTCAATGCAATTCGACGGGATTCGACGCGAAACGGCACGATTCCAACGGGATTCAGTGTGATTCGTCTTGGTTTCTATCCATTTAGCTCTTTTGGGCTCTATTTGGCTCTATTCGGCAATGTTCGACTCTGGTCTACTCTACTCTTCTATACTCTGCTCGTCTCGACCCTATTCTTTCAGTTCTGTTCTCTTCTGTTCTGTTCTACTGCACTCTATTCTACCCTACCCTACCCTAACTTAGCCTACTGTAATCTGTTCTATGCTATTCGACACACTTGAATGGGATTCGACCTGATTCGGGTCATATCGGCTCGATTCATCTCCTTTCTGCTCCATTAAACTCGATTCGGTTCTATTCGGCTCTTTTCCACTCTATTCGGCTCTTTTTGGCAGTATTCGACTCTATTTGAGTCTAGTCGACTCGATTCTTTCTGTTCTGTTCTATTCTACTCTATTCTATTTTTCTCTGCCCTACCCTAACCTTACCTTCCCCACACTAATCTATTTGATTCGATTCGACACATTTCAAACGACTCGACATGATTCATCTCGATTCACCTTGAATTTGGTCAATTCAGCTGTATTCAGCTCTGTTTGGCTCTTTTCGGCTCTCTTCAGCTCAATTTGACTCTATTCTACTGGACCCGACTCTACTTAATTCTATTCTCTTCTTTCTATTGTGTTCTGTTGTGTTGTAGTCTAGCCTCTCCTGCCGTACCCTCCTCTACTCTAATCTATTCGATTCAACGCATTTCGACGCGATTCCATGTGATTAGGCTTGAATCGGCTCGATTTAGCTCTATTTGGCTTGAATTGGGTCAATTCGTCTCGATTCTGCTCAATTCAGCATAATTAGGCTCGAGTGAACCTTATTCAGCCCTGTTCAGCTCTACTCAACCCTTTCTACTTTATTTGTCTCTATTTGGCTCCATTCAACTCCCTTCCACACCATTCTACTCTATTCTATTCTGTTCTAGCCTACTCTACTCTAATCTATTCTAATCGATTCGATTCATCACGATTTGTCTCCTTTCCTCTCCATTCGAATCGATTCGGCTTGAATTGGATCTATTCATCTATATTCTGCACTACCCGACTCTGACTATTCCACTCTACTCAACTCTACTCCGTTCTACTCTTGGTATTCTCTTCTGTTCTACTCTATTCTATTCTTCTGTGCCCTTCCCTACTGAATCCCAGTCTAACCTACACTACTCTAATCTATTCAATTTAATTCGATTCCATTCAGTTTGACACCATTCGACCCGATTTGAGACAATTCGACGGGATTCGGTGAGATTCCGCGAGATTTGATGCGTTTTGGTGGGATTTGATGGAATTCGACGAGATCCGATGCAATAGGATGCAATTAAGTGTGTTTTGGCTCGATTTTGCTGGGTTCAGTTTGTCTCTATTTGGCTCGTTTCAGCTCCACTAGGCTCCATTCATCCCGAATCTGGTCGACTCGACTCGATTCGGCTCATTTTGGCCATATGTGGTCCTATTCAGCGTTATTCGGCTCTATTCAACTCTTTTCTACTCTCTGCATCTGTGTTCGAATCCATTTGACTCCATTCCACACCATTCTATTCCATTCTACACTACTGTACTCTACAAAACCCTGCCCCACCCTACCCTATCCTAATCTAGTCTGCTCTTTTCTAGTCTCCTTTTCTATTTTCTCTATTCCATCCTATGCTACTCTACCATATCCTACACTAAGCTAACCTACCCTGACCTGTGCTGTTCTATTCTATTTCCTTCTATTTTCTCTGTTCCACCGTATGCTTCCCTACCCTATGCTACCCCACCGTACCATAGTCTACTACTTAGGGTTACTCAATAAGGGTCCTAATTAAGGGGAGTAGTTTGGGCAAGGGTACTCCTTAAGGCAAGGGTACTAGTTCAGGCTACTAGTTATGGGCAGGGCACTAGTTAAGGCCAGGCTACTAGTTAAGGCATGGGTACTTGTTGAGGGTACTGGTTAAGGCAAGGGTACCAGTTCAGGCTACTTGTTAAGGACATACTACTAGTGAAGGCAAGGGTACTAGTGAAGACTACTGGTTAAGGCAAGGGTACTTGTTAGGACTACTAGTTAAGGCAAGGGTACTAGATTAGGCTACGTGTTCAGGCAAGGGTACTCGTTCAGATTACTGACTTAGGGTACTGTTCAAGACGAGTTGTCTTGGCTACTGCTCTATGCCACTAGTCTAGCTGACTAGTCCAGCTTACTAGTCTAGGCTTCTACTCTAGCCTTCTCTTGTCTACTCTAATGTAGTCTACTTGCATCTACCCTAGTCTTCCTATCATAAACTACCCTACCCTAACCTATTCTAATTGATTCCATTTGATTCGATTCAAAGCATTTCGATGCGACCGGACACCATCACTCTTGAGTTGGCTCGATTCTGCAACATCAGCGCGATTCAGCTCGATTTGGCTCCAATCGCTTCAATTCAGCTCGTTTCCACTCGGTTCAGCCTTATTCGGCCCTATTTGGCTCGATTCGACTCTTTTCTACTCTATTTGTCTCTGTTCGACTCCATTTGACTCCACTCTTCTCCATTCTACGCTATTCTGTTCTACTCTACCCTACGATACTCTAATCTATTCGATTGCATGTGATTCGAAGCAATTCGGTGTGATTCATCTCGTTTTGTTTCCATTTGACTCGATTCGGCCAGAATTGGCTCTATTCAGCTATATCCTGCACTCTTTGACTCTATTTGACTCAATTCTACTCTGCTCTACTTTTGTCTGCTTTACTCTCTCTACTCTACCCTACTGTACTATATTCTATTCTGTACTATTCTGTTCTATTCTACCCACCCGCCCCTCCCCTACCCTTCCCTAATCTATTTGATTAGATTCGATGTGACGTATTTCCACGCGATTTGACGCGATTAGGCTTGAATCAGCTCGATTCAGTTCGAATCGGCTCTGTTCGGCTCGACTTGGCTCCATTTCACTCCATTCGGCTCGATTAGGCTCGAATTCCATCGATTCTGCTGGATTCTGCTCAATTAGGCCTTAGTTGGGCCTATTCGGCCCTATTCTGCTCTATTAGACTCTTTTGTACTCTATTCATATCTATCCGTCTCTATTGGACTCCGTTCAACTCCATTCCTCACTATTTTCCTCTCTTCTATTCTACCCTTCCCTACCCTAATCTCTTCTAATCGATTCGATTTGATTTGACGCGATTCGAAGCAACCGGACGTGATTCGTCTCGTTTTGTCTCCACTCGGCTCAATTCGGCTATGTTCTCTCTCTTTGACTCTATTCTATTCTGTTGTATTCTTTCTGTTCTGTTCTATTCTCTCCTGTTCTGTGGTACTCTATTCTATTCTACCCTACCCGACCCAACGGCACCCCACCCGAACCTACCCTACTTTAATCTGTTGGATTCAATTCGATTCCGTGCAAAGCGATTTGATAGGACCTGACTGGGTTCGGCAAGATCTGAAGGGATTTGATGAGATTCCATGCGACTCGACGTGATTCAGTAGGATTCTCTGAGGTTTGACTCAATTCGAAGTTATTCGACGTGATTCGATGGGATTCGACACGATATGAAGCGATTTGACCTTGTTTGATTCAAAACGATGTGACTCGACTCGATTCGACCTGATTCGATTCGACGCTGTTCGGTGACAGTCAGTGCGATTCTGCTTGATTCCGCTCGATTAGGTGTGATTCGGCAGTATACAGCTCTTTTCGGCTGTATTCAGCTCCATTCGTCTCTATTCAGCTTATTCGGCTCTATTCGACTGTATTCGACTCTACTCTTTTCCACTCGATTCTACTCGATTCTATTCCTTCTATTCTGTTCTAATCTCTTCTATTCCACTCTACTCTGTTCTATTCTCCCCTCCCCTCCCCTCCCCTTCTCTAATCTATACGTCTGGATTGGATTTGACGCGTTGAACGCGATTCGAGGCGATGAAGCTTGAATCGGCTCGATTCGGCTCGATTTGGCTCTGTTCGGCTCAGTTAGGCTCCATTCAGCTTGTTTTGGCTTCAATCGCTTCGAATCTGCTCGATTTGGCCTTCTTCGGCCCTATTCTGCTCTATTCGACTCTTTTCTACTCTATTCGTTTCTACTTGACTCCATTCTACTCCATTCTATTCATTCCACACTATTCTACTTTATTCTGCTCTACCCTACCCAACACCACTCTAATTTACTCTACTTGCTTCTACACGATTCCTCTCATTTTGTCTGCATTTGGCTCTATTCAGCTCTATTCTACTCTTCTCTACTCTATTGTATTGTTTCTACTCTGTTCTGTACTATTCTACTCTATTCTACCCTACCCTGTGCTACCCAACTCTAAGGTATTGTAATCCACTTGATTGGATTTGATTCAACCCATTTCAACGCGATTCAGCTCAATTTGGCTCTGTTCAAATCTATTCTACTCTACTCTATTCCCCTCTACTCCACTCTAGCTTACTCTTTTCTGTAGTCGTTCTGTGTTGTTCTGTTCTATTTTGTTGTGTTCTGTTCTGTTTTATTCTATTCTACTCTATTCTACCCTACTCTAGCCTACCCGAACCTCCCCTACTCTAGTCTATTCAATTGAATTCGAGAAATTTTGACGCGACTAGGGGCCGAATCGGTGTGATTCATGTCCATTCGGCTCCATTTGTCTCGAATAGTGTCGATTCAGCTTGATTAGGCTCGATTTGGCTCCATTAGGCTCGATTCACTGGATTCGGCTCGATTTCGCTCAATTCAGCTCGATTTGGCCCTCTTTGGCCCTATTCGGCTCTCTTCAGCTCTTTTCTACTCTACTCGATTCCATTGCACACCATTCTACTCCATTCTATGCTATTCTACTATACCCTACTGTAATTGATTCGATGGGATTCGACGCCATTCGACGCGATTTGTCTCGTTTCGTCTCCATTCAGCTTGATTCGACTCTGTTCTACTCTCTTCTACTCTACACTATTCTGCTCTGCTCTACCCTTTTCTACTCTATTCTATTGTATCCTTTCCATTCTCTTCTACTGTGTTCAAGTCTACTCTATTCCATCCTACCCTAATCTAATCTATTCTACTGGATTCGATTCCACGCATCTCCATGCGATTCGGCTCAAATCGGCTCCTTTCCACTCCATTCATCCCCAATCGGCTCAAATCGGTTCGATTCAGCTCTAATCGGCTCCATTCGGCTCTAGTCACCTCGAATAGGCTCTATTCAGCTCGATTCGGCTCTATTAGACTCTACTCAACTCTATTATCTCTTTTCGACTCCACTCGACTCCATGCTACACCATTCTACTCCATCCTAAACTATTCTCTACTGTATTGTATTGTACTCTACCTTACTGTAGTCTATTCTAATTGATTGGATTGGATTGGATTGGAATTGATCAGATTCAATGCAATTCGACGGGATTCGACGCGAAACGGCACGATTCCAACGGGATTCAGTGTGATTCGTCTTGGTTTCTATCCATTTAGCTCTTTTGGGCTCTATTTGGCTCTATTCGGCAATGTTCGACTCTGGTCTACTCTACTCTTCTATACTCTGCTCGTCTCGACCCTATTCTTTCAGTTCTGTTCTCTTCTGTTCTGTTCTACTGCACTCTATTCTACCCTACCCTACCCTAACTTAGCCTACTGTAATCTGTTCTATGCTATTCGACACACTTGAATGGGATTCGACCTGATTCGGGTCATATCGGCTCGATTCATCTCCTTTCTGCTCCATTAAACTCGATTCGGTTCTATTCGGCTCTTTTCCACTCTATTCGGCTCTTTTTGGCAGTATTCGACTCTATTTGAGTCTAGTCGACTCGATTCTTTCTGTTCTGTTCTATTCTACTCTATTCTATTTTTCTCTGCCCTACCCTAACCTTACCTTCCCCACACTAATCTATTTGATTCGATTCGACACATTTCAAACGACTCGACATGATTCATCTCGATTCACCTTGAATTTGGTCAATTCAGCTGTATTCAGCTCTGTTTGGCTCTTTTCGGCTCTCTTCAGCTCAATTTGACTCTATTCTACTGGACCCGACTCTACTTAATTCTATTCTCTTCTTTCTATTGTGTTCTGTTGTGTTGTAGTCTAGCCTCTCCTGCCATACCCTCCTCTACTCTAATCTATTCGATTCAACGCATTTCGACGCGATTCCATGTGATTAGGCTTGAATCGGCTCGATTTAGCTCTATTTGGCTTGAATTGGGTCAATTCGTCTCGATTCTGCTCAATTCAGCATAATTAGGCTCGAGTGAACCTTATTCAGCCCTGTTCAGCTCTACTCAACCCTTTCTACTTTATTTGTCTCTATTTGGCTCCATTCAACTCCCTTCCACACCATTCTACTCTATTCTATTCTGTTCTAGCCTACTCTACTCTAATCTATTCTAATCGATTCGATTCATCACGATTTGTCTCCTTTCCTCTCCATTCGAATCGATTCGGCTTGAATTGGATCTATTCATCTATATTCTGCACTACCCGACTCTGACTATTCCACTCTACTCAACTCTACTCCGTTCTACTCTTGGTATTCTCTTCTGTTCTACTCTATTCTATTCTTCTGTGCCCTTCCCTACTGAATCCCAGTCTAACCTACACTACTCTAATCTATTCAATTTAATTCGATTCCATTCAGTTTGACACCATTCGACCCGATTTGAGACAATTCGACGGGATTCGGTGAGATTCCGCGAGATTTGATGCGTTTTGGTGGGATTTGATGGAATTCGACGAGATCCGATGCAATAGGATGCAATTAAGTGTGTTTTGGCTCGATTTTGCTGGGTTCAGTTTGTCTCTATTTGGCTCGTTTCAGCTCCACTAGGCTCCATTCATCCCGAATCTGGTCGACTCGACTCGATTCGGCTCATTTTGGCCATATTTGGTCCTATTCAGCGTTATTCGGCTCTATTCAACTCTTTTCTACTCTCTGCATCTGTGTTCGAATCCATTTGACTCCATTCCACACCATTCTATTCCATTCTACACTACTGTACTCTACAAAACCCTGCCCCACCCTACCCTATCCTAATCTAGTCTGCTCTTTTCTAGTCTCCTTTTCTATTTTCTCTATTCCATCCTATGCTACTCTACCATATCCTACACTAAGCTAACCTACCCTGACCTGTGCTGTTCTATTCTATTTCCTTCTATTTTCTCTGTTCCACCGTATGCTTCCCTACCCTATGCTACCCCACCGTACCATAGTCTACTACTTAGGGTTACTCAATAAGGGTCCTAATTAAGGGGAGTAGTTTGGGCAAGGGTACTCCTTAAGGCAAGGGTACTAGTTCAGGCTACTAGTTATGGGCAGGGCACTAGTTAAGGCCAGGCTACTAGTTAAGGCATGGGTACTTGTTGAGGGTACTGGTTAAGGCAAGGGTACCAGTTCAGGCTACTTGTTAAGGACATACTACTAGTGAAGGCAAGGGTACTAGTGAAGACTACTGGTTAAGGCAAGGGTACTTGTTAGGACTACTAGTTAAGGCAAGGGTACTAGATTAGGCTACGTGTTCAGGCAAGGGTACTCGTTCAGATTACTGACTTAGGGTACTGTTCAAGACGAGTTGTCTTGGCTACTGCTCTATGCCACTAGTCTAGCTGACTAGTCCAGCTTACTAGTCTAGGCTTCTACTCTAGCCTTCTCTTGTCTACTCTAATGTAGTCTACTTGCATCTACCCTAGTCTTCCTATCATAAACTACCCTACCCTAACCTATTCTAATTGATTCCATTTGATTCGATTCAAAGCATTTCGATGCGACCGGACACCATCACTCTTGAGTTGGCTCGATTCTGCAACATCAGCGCGATTCAGCTCGATTTGGCTCCAATCGCTTCAATTCAGCTCGTTTCCACTCGGTTCAGCCTTATTCGGCCCTATTTGGCTCGATTCGACTCTTTTCTACTCTATTTGTCTCTGTTCGACTCCATTTGACTCCACTCTTCTCCATTCTACGCTATTCTGTTCTACTCTACCCTACGATACTCTAATCTATTCGATTGCATGTGATTCGAAGCAATTCGGTGTGATTCATCTCGTTTTGTTTCCATTTGACTCGATTCGGCCAGAATTGGCTCTATTCAGCTATATCCTGCACTCTTTGACTCTATTTGACTCAATTCTACTCTGCTCTACTTTTGTCTGCTTTACTCTCTCTACTCTACCCTACTGTACTATATTCTATTCTGTACTATTCTGTTCTATTCTACCCACCCGCCCCTCCCCTCCCCTTCCCTAATCTATTTGATTAGATTCGATGTGACGTATTTCCACGCGATTTGACGCGATTAGGCTTGAATCAGCTCGATTCAGTTCGAATCGGCTCTGTTCGGCTCGACTTGGCTCCATTTCACTCCATTCGGCTCGATTAGGCTCGAATTCCATCGATTCTGCTGGATTCTGCTCAATTAGGCCTTAGTTGGGCCTATTCGGCCCTATTCTGCTCTATTAGACTCTTTTGTACTCTATTCATATCTATCCGTCTCTATTGGACTCCGTTCAACTCCATTCCTCACTATTTTCCTCTCTTCTATTCTACCCTTCCCTACCCTAATCTCTTCTAATCGATTCGATTTGATTTGACGCGATTCGAAGCAACCGGACGTGATTCGTCTCGTTTTGTCTCCACTCGGCTCAATTCGGCTATGTTCTCTCTCTTTGACTCTATTCTATTCTGTTGTATTCTTTCTGTTCTGTTCTATTCTCTCCTGTTCTGTGGTACTCTATTCTATTCTACCCTACCCGACCCAACGGCACCCCACCCGAACCTACCCTACTTTAATCTGTTGGATTCAATTCGATTCCGTGCAAAGCGATTTGATAGGACCTGACTGGGTTCGGCAAGATCTGAAGGGATTTGATGAGATTCCATGCGACTCGACGTGATTCAGTAGGATTCTCTGAGGTTTGACTCAATTCGAAGTTATTCGACGTGATTCGATGGGATTCGACACGATATGAAGCGATTTGACCTTGTTTGATTCAAAACGATGTGACTCGACTCGATTCGACCTGATTCGATTCGACGCTGTTCGGTGACAGTCAGTGCGATTCTGCTTGATTCCGCTCGATTAGGTGTGATTCGGCAGTATACAGCTCTTTTCGGCTGTATTCAGCTCCATTCGTCTCTATTCAGCTTATTCGGCTCTATTCGACTGTATTCGACTCTACTCTTTTCCACTCGATTCTACTCGATTCTATTCCTTCTATTCTGTTCTAATCTCTTCTATTCCACTCTACTCTGTTCTATTCTCCCCTCCCCTCCCCTCCCCTTCTCTAATCTATACGTCTGGATTGGATTTGACGCGTTGAACGCGATTCGAGGCGATGAAGCTTGAATCGGCTCGATTCGGCTCGATTTGGCTCTATTCGGCTCAGTTAGGCTCCATTCAGCTTGTTTTGGCTTGAATCGCTTCGAATCTGCTCGATTTGGCCTTCTTCGGCCCTATTCTGCTCTATTCGACTCTTTTCTACTCTATTCGTTTCTACTTGACTCCATTCTACTCCATTCTATTCATTCCACACTATTCTACTTTATTCTGCTCTACCCTACCCAACACCACTCTAATTTACTCTACTTGCTTCTACACGATTCCTCTCATTTTGTCTGCATTTGGCTCTATTCAGCTCTATTCTACTCTTCTCTACTCTATTGTATTGTTTCTACTCTGTTCTGTACTATTCTACTCTATTCTACCCTACCCTGTGCTACCCAACTCTAAGGTATTGTAATCCACTTGATTGGATTTGATTCAACCCATTTCAACGCGATTCAGCTCAATTTGGCTCTGTTCAAATCTATTCTACTCTACTCTATTCCCCTCTACTCCACTCTAGCTTACTCTTTTCTGTAGTCGTTCTGTGTTGTTCTGTTCTATTTTGTTGTGTTCTGTTCTGTTTTATTCTATTCTACTCTATTCTACCCTACTCTAGCCTACCCGAACCTCCCCTACTCTAGTCTATTCAATTGAATTCGAGAAATTTTGACGCGACTAGGGGCCGAATCGGTGTGATTCATGTCCATTCGGCTCCATTTGTCTCGAATAGTGTCGATTCAGCTTGATTAGGCTCGATTTGGCTCCATTAGGCTCGATTCACTGGATTCGGCTCGATTTCGCTCAATTCAGCTCGATTTGGCCCTCTTTGGCCCTATTCGGCTCTCTTCAGCTCTTTTCTACTCTACTCGATTCCATTGCACACCATTCTACTCCATTCTATGCTATTCTACTATACCCTACTGTAATTGATTCGATGGGATTCGACGCCATTCGACGCGATTTGTCTCGTTTCGTCTCCATTCAGCTTGATTCGACTCTGTTCTACTCTCTTCTACTCTACACTATTCTGCTCTGCTCTACCCTTTTCTACTCTATTCTATTGTATCCTTTCCATTCTCTTCTACTGTGTTCAAGTCTACTCTATTCCATCCTACCCTAATCTAATCTATTCTACTGGATTCGATTCCACGCATCTCCATGCGATTCGGCTCAAATCGGCTCCTTTCCACTCCATTCATCCCCAATCGGCTCAAATCGGTTCGATTCAGCTCTAATCGGCTCCATTCGGCTCTAGTCAGCTCGAATAGGCTCTATTCAGCTCGATTCGGCTCTATTAGACTCTACTCAACTCTATTATCTCTTTTCGACTCCACTCGACTCCATGCTACACCATTCTACTCCATCCTAAACTATTCTCTACTGTATTGTATTGTACTCTACCTTACTGTAGTCTATTCTAATTGATTGGATTGGATTGGATTGGAATTGATCAGATTCAATGCAATTCGACGGGATTCGACGCGAAACGGCACGATTCCAACGGGATTCAGTGTGATTCGTCTTGGTTTCTATCCATTTAGCTCTTTTGGGCTCTATTTGGCTCTATTCGGCAATGTTCGACTCTGGTCTACTCTACTCTTCTATACTCTGCTCGTCTCGACCCTATTCTTTCAGTTCTGTTCTCTTCTGTTCTGTTCTACTGCACTCTATTCTACCCTACCCTACCCTAACTTAGCCTACTGTAATCTGTTCTATGCTATTCGACACACTTGAATGGGATTCGACCTGATTCGGGTCATATCGGCTCGATTCATCTCCTTTCTGCTCCATTAAACTCGATTCGGTTCTATTCGGCTCTTTTCCACTCTATTCGGCTCTTTTTGGCAGTATTCGACTCTATTTGAGTCTAGTCGACTCGATTCTTTCTGTTCTGTTCTATTCTACTCTATTCTATTTTTCTCTGCCCTACCCTAACCTTACCTTCCCCACACTAATCTATTTGATTCGATTCGACACATTTCAAACGACTCGACATGATTCATCTCGATTCACCTTGAATTTGGTCAATTCAGCTGTATTCAGCTCTGTTTGGCTCTTTTCGGCTCTCTTCAGCTCAATTTGACTCTATTCTACTGGACCCGACTCTACTTAATTCTATTCTCTTCTTTCTATTGTGTTGTGTTGTGTTGTAGTCTAGCCTCTCCTGCCGTACCCTCCTCTACTCTAATCTATTCGATTCAACGCATTTCGACGCGATTCCATGTGATTAGGCTTGAATCGGCTCGATTTAGCTCTATTTGGCTTGAATTGGGTCAATTCGTCTCGATTCTGCTCAATTCAGCATAATTAGGCTCGAGTGAACCTTATTCAGCCCTGTTCAGCTCTACTCAACCCTTTCTACTTTATTTGTCTCTATTTGGCTCCATTCAACTCCCTTCCACACCATTCTACTCTATTCTATTCTGTTCTAGCCTACTCTACTCTAATCTATTCTAATCGATTCGATTCATCACGATTTGTCTCCTTTCCTCTCCATTCGAATCGATTCGGCTTGAATTGGATCTATTCATCTATGTTCTGCACTACCCGACTCTGACTATTCCACTCTACTCAACTCTACTCCGTTCTACTCTTGGTATTCTCTTCTGTTCTACTCTATTCTATTCTTCTGTGCCCTTCCCTACTGAATCCCAGTCTAACCTACACTACTCTAATCTATTCAATTTAATTCGATTCCATTCAGTTTGACACCATTCGACCCGATTTGAGACAATTCGACGGGATTCGGTGAGATTCCGCGAGATTTGATGCGTTTTGGTGGGATTTGATGGAATTCGACGAGATCCGATGCAATAGGATGCAATTAAGTGTGTTTTGGCTCGATTTTGCTGGGTTCAGTTTGTCTCTATTTGGCTCGTTTCAGCTCCACTAGGCTCCATTCATCCCGAATCTGGTCGACTCGACTCGATTCGGCTCATTTTGGCCATATGTGGTCCTATTCAGCGTTATTCGGCTCTATTCAACTCTTTTCTACTCTCTGCATCTGTGTTCGAATCCATTTGACTCCATTCCACACCATTCTATTCCATTCTACACTACTGTACTCTACAAAACCCTGCCCCACCCTACCCTATCCTAATCTAGTCTGCTCTTTTCTAGTCTCCTTTTCTATTTTCTCTATTCCATCCTATGCTACTCTACCATATCCTACACTAAGCTAACCTACCCTGACCTGTGCTGTTCTATTCTATTTCCTTCTATTTTCTCTGTTCCACCGTATGCTTCCCTACCCTATGCTACCCCACCGTACCATAGTCTACTACTTAGGGTTACTCAATAAGGGTCCTAATTAAGGGGAGTAGTTTGGGCAAGGGTACTCCTTAAGGCAAGGGTACTAGTTCAGGCTACTAGTTATGGGCAGGGCACTAGTTAAGGCCAGGCTACTAGTTAAGGCATGGGTACTTGTTGAGGGTACTGGTTAAGGCAAGGGTACCAGTTCAGGCTACTTGTTAAGGACATACTACTAGTGAAGGCAAGGGTACTAGTGAAGACTACTGGTTAAGGCAAGGGTACTTGTTAGGACTACTAGTTAAGGCAAGGGTACTAGATTAGGCTACGTGTTCAGGCAAGGGTACTCGTTCAGATTACTGACTTAGGGTACTATTCAAGACGAGTTGTCTTGGCTACTGCTCTATGCCACTAGTCTAGCTGACTAGTCCAGCTTACTAGTCTAGGCTTCTACTCTAGCCTTCTCTTGTCTACTCTAATGTAGTCTACTTGCATCTACCCTAGTCTTCCTATCATAAACTACCCTACCCTAACCTATTCTAATTGATTCCATTTGATTCGATTCAAAGCATTTCGATGCGACCGGACACCATCACTCTTGAGTTGGCTCGATTCTGCAACATCAGCGCGATTCAGCTCGATTTGGCTCCAATCGCTTCAATTCAGCTCGTTTCCACTCGGTTCAGCCTTATTCGGCCCTATTTGGCTCGATTCGACTCTTTTCTACTCTATTTGTCTCTGTTCGACTCCATTTGACTCCACTCTTCTCCATTCTACGCTATTCTGTTCTACTCTACCCTACGATACTCTAATCTATTCGATTGCATGTGATTCGAAGCAATTCGGTGTGATTCATCTCGTTTTGTTTCCATTTGACTCGATTCGGCCAGAATTGGCTCTATTCAGCTATATCCTGCACTCTTTGACTCTATTTGACTCAATTCTACTCTGCTCTACTTTTGTCTGCTTTACTCTCTCTACTCTACCCTACTGTACTATATTCTATTCTGTACTATTCTGTTCTATTCTACCCACCCGCCCCTCCCCTCCCCTTCCCTAATCTATTTGATTAGATTCGATGTGACGTATTTCCACGCGATTTGACGCGATTAGGCTTGAATCAGCTCGATTCAGTTCGAATCGGCTCTGTTCGGCTCGACTTGGCTCCATTTCACTCCATTCGGCTCGATTAGGCTCGAATTCCATCGATTCTGCTGGATTCTGCTCAATTAGGCCTTAGTTGGGCCTATTCGGCCCTATTCTGCTCTATTAGACTCTTTTGTACTCTATTCATATCTATCCGTCTCTATTGGACTCCGTTCAACTCCATTCCTCACTATTTTCCTCTCTTCTATTCTACCCTTCCCTACCCTAATCTCTTCTAATCGATTCGATTTGATTTGACGCGATTCGAAGCAACCGGACGTGATTCGTCTCGTTTTGTCTCCACTCGGCTCAATTCGGCTATGTTCTCTCTCTTTGACTCTATTCTATTCTGTTGTATTCTTTCTGTTCTGTTCTATTCTCTCCTGTTCTGTGGTACTCTATTCTATTCTACCCTACCCGACCCAACGGCACCCCACCCGAACCTACCCTACTTTAATCTGTTGGATTCAATTCGATTCCGTGCAAAGCGATTTGATAGGACCTGACTGGGTTCGGCAAGATCTGAAGGGATTTGATGAGATTCCATGCGACTCGACGTGATTCAGTAGGATTCTCTGAGGTTTGACTCAATTCGAAGTTATTCGACGTGATTCGATGGGATTCGACACGATATGAAGCGATTTGACCTTGTTTGATTCAAAACGATGTGACTCGACTCGATTCGACCTGATTCGATTCGACGCTGTTCGGTGACAGTCAGTGCGATTCTGCTTGATTCCGCTCGATTAGGTGTGATTCGGCAGTATACAGCTCTTTTCGGCTGTATTCAGCTCCATTCGTCTCTATTCAGCTTATTCGGCTCTATTCGACTGTATTCGACTCTACTCTTTTCCACTCGATTCTACTCGATTCTATTCCTTCTATTCTGTTCTAATCTCTTCTATTCCACTCTACTCTGTTCTATTCTCCCCTCCCCTCCCCTCCCCTTCTCTAATCTATACGTCTGGATTGGATTTGACGCGTTGAACGCGATTCGAGGCGATGAAGCTTGAATCGGCTCGATTCGGCTCGATTTGGCTCTATTCGGCTCAGTTAGGCTCCATTCAGCTTGTTTTGGCTTCAATCGCTTCGAATCTGCTCGATTTGGCCTTCTTCGGCCCTATTCTGCTCTATTCGACTCTTTTCTACTCTATTCGTTTCTACTTGACTCCATTCTACTCCATTCTATTCATTCCACACTATTCTACTTTATTCTGCTCTACCCTACCCAACACCACTCTAATTTACTCTACTTGCTTCTACACGATTCCTCTCATTTTGTCTGCATTTGGCTCTATTCAGCTCTATTCTACTCTTCTCTACTCTATTGTATTGTTTCTACTCTGTTCTGTACTATTCTACTCTATTCTACCCTACCCTGTGCTACCCAACTCTAAGGTATTGTAATCCACTTGATTGGATTTGATTCAACCCATTTCAACGCGATTCAGCTCAATTTGGCTCTGTTCAAATCTATTCTACTCTACTCTATTCCCCTCTACTCCACTCTAGCTTACTCTTTTCTGTAGTCGTTCTGTGTTGTTCTGTTCTATTTTGTTGTGTTCTGTTCTGTTTTATTCTATTCTACTCTATTCTACCCTACTCTAGCCTACCCGAACCTCCCCTACTCTAGTCTATTCAATTGAATTCGAGAAATTTTGACGTGACTAGGGGCCGAATCGGTGTGATTCATGTCCATTCGGCTCCATTTGTCTCGAATAGTGTCGATTCAGCTTGATTAGGCTCGATTTGGCTCCATTAGGCTCGATTCACTGGATTCGGCTCGATTTCGCTCAATTCAGCTCGATTTGGCCCTCTTTGGCCCTATTCGGCTCTCTTCAGCTCTTTTCTACTCTACTCGATTCCATTGCACACCATTCTACTCCATTCTATGCTATTCTACTATACCCTACTGTAATTGATTCGATGGGATTCGACGCCATTCGACGCGATTTGTCTCGTTTCGTCTCCATTCAGCTTGATTCGACTCTGTTCTACTCTCTTCTACTCTACACTATTCTGCTCTGCTCTACCCTTTTCTACTCTATTCTATTGTATCCTTTCCATTCTCTTCTACTGTGTTCAAGTCTACTCTATTCCATCCTACCCTAATCTAATCTATTCTACTGGATTCGATTCCACGCATCTCCATGCGATTCGGCTCAAATCGGCTCCTTTCCACTCCATTCATCCCCAATCGGCTCAAATCGGTTCGATTCAGCTCTAATCGGCTCCATTCGGCTCTAGTCAGCTCGAATAGGCTCTATTCAGCTCGATTCGGCTCTATTAGACTCTACTCAACTCTATTATCTCTTTTCGACTCCACTCGACTCCATGCTACACCATTCTACTCCATCCTAAACTATTCTCTACTGTATTGTATTGTACTCTACCTTACTGTAGTCTATTCTAATTGATTGGATTGGATTGGATTGGAATTGATCAGATTCAATGCAATTCGACGGGATTCGACGCGAAACGGCACGATTCCAACGGGATTCAGTGTGATTCGTCTTGGTTTCTATCCATTTAGCTCTTTTGGGCTCTATTTGGCTCTATTCGGCAATGTTCGACTCTGGTCTACTCTACTCTTCTATACTCTGCTCGTCTCGACCCTATTCTTTCAGTTCTGTTCTCTTCTGTTCTGTTCTACTGCACTCTATTCTACCCTACCCTACCCTAACTTAGCCTACTGTAATCTGTTCTATGCTATTCGACACACTTGAATGGGATTCGACCTGATTCGGGTCATATCGGCTCGATTCATCTCCTTTCTGCTCCATTAAACTCGATTCGGTTCTATTCGGCTCTTTTCCACTCTATTCGGCTCTTTTTGGCAGTATTCGACTCTATTTGAGTCTAGTCGACTCGATTCTTTCTGTTCTGTTCTATTCTACTCTATTCTATTTTTCTCTGCCCTACCCTAACCTTACCTTCCCCACACTAATCTATTTGATTCGATTCGACACATTTCAAACGACTCGACATGATTCATCTCGATTCACCTTGAATTTGGTCAATTCAGCTGTATTCAGCTCTGTTTGGCTCTTTTCGGCTCTCTTCAGCTCAATTTGACTCTATTCTACTGGACCCGACTCTACTTAATTCTATTCTCTTCTTTCTATTGTGTTCTGTTGTGTTGTAGTCTAGCCTCTCCTGCCGTACCCTCCTCTACTCTAATCTATTCGATTCAACGCATTTCGACGCGATTCCATGTGATTAGGCTTGAATCGGCTCGATTTAGCTCTATTTGGCTTGAATTGGGTCAATTCGTCTCGATTCTGCTCAATTCAGCATAATTAGGCTCGAGTGAACCTTATTCAGCCCTGTTCAGCTCTACTCAACCCTTTCTACTTTATTTGTCTCTATTTGGCTCCATTCAACTCCCTTCCACACCATTCTACTCTTTTCTACTCTATTCTATTCTGTTCTAGCCTACTCTACTCTAATCTATTCTAATCGATTCGATTCATCACGATTTGTCTCCTTTCCTCTCCATTCGAATCGATTCGGCTTGAATTGGATCTATTCATCTATATTCTGCACTACCCGACTCTGACTATTCCACTCTACTCAACTCTACTCCGTTCTACTCTTGGTATTCTCTTCTGTTCTACTCTATTCTATTCTTCTGTGCCCTTCCCTACTGAATCCCAGTCTAACCTACACTACTCTAATCTATTCAATTTAATTCGATTCCATTCAGTTTGACACCATTCGACCCGATTTGAGACAATTCGACGGGATTCGGTGAGATTCCGCGAGATTTGATGCGTTTTGGTGGGATTTGATGGAATTCGACGAGATCCGATGCAATAGGATGCAATTAAGTGTGTTTTGGCTCGATTTTGCTGGGTTCAGTTTGTCTCTATTTGGCTCGTTTCAGCTCCACTAGGCTCCATTCATCCCGAATCTGGTCGACTCGACTCGATTCGGCTCATTTTGGCCATATTTGGTCCTATTCAGCGTTATTCGGCTCTATTCAACTCTTTTCTACTCTCTGCATCTGTGTTCGAATCCATTTGACTCCATTCCACACCATTCTATTCCATTCTACACTACTGTACTCTACAAAACCCTGCCCCACCCTACCCTATCCTAATCTAGTCTGCTCTTTTCTAGTCTCCTTTTCTATTTTCTCTATTCCATCCTATGCTACTCTACCATATCCTACACTAAGCTAACCTACCCTGACCTGTGCTGTTCTATTCTATTTCCTTCTATTTTCTCTGTTCCACCGTATGCTTCCCTACCCTATGCTACCCCACCGTACCATAGTCTACTACTTAGGGTTACTCAATAAGGGTCCTAATTAAGGGGAGTAGTTTGGGCAAGGGTACTCCTTAAGGCAAGGGTACTAGTTCAGGCTACTAGTTATGGGCAGGGCACTAGTTAAGGCCAGGCTACTAGTTAAGGCATGGGTACTTGTTGAGGGTACTGGTTAAGGCAAGGGTACCAGTTCAGGCTACTTGTTAAGGACATACTACTAGTGAAGGCAAGGGTACTAGTGAAGACTACTGGTTAAGGCAAGGGTACTTGTTAGGACTACTAGTTAAGGCAAGGGTACTAGATTAGGCTACGTGTTCAGGCAAGGGTACTCGTTCAGATTACTGACTTAGGGTACTATTCAAGACGAGTTGTCTTGGCTACTGCTCTATGCCACTAGTCTAGCTGACTAGTCCAGCTTACTAGTCTAGGCTTCTACTCTAGCCTTCTCTTGTCTACTCTAATGTAGTCTACTTGCATCTACCCTAGTCTTCCTATCATAAACTACCCTACCCTAACCTATTCTAATCGATTCCATTTGATTCGATTCAAAGCATTTCGATGCGACCGGACACCATCACTCTTGAGTTGGCTCGATTCTGCAACATCAGCGCGATTCAGCTCGATTTGGCTCCAATCGCTTCAATTCAGCTCGTTTCCACTCGGTTCAGCCTTATTCGGCCCTATTTGGCTCGATTCGACTCTTTTCTACTCTATTTGTCTCTGTTCGACTCCATTTGACTCCACTCTTCTCCATTCTACGCTATTCTGTTCTACTCTACCCTACGATACTCTAATCTATTCGATTGCATGTGATTCGAAGCAATTCGGTGTGATTCATCTCGTTTTGTTTCCATTTGACTCGATTCGGCCAGAATTGGCTCTATTCAGCTATATCCTGCACTCTTTGACTCTATTTGACTCAATTCTACTCTGCTCTACTTTTGTCTGCTTTACTCTCTCTACTCTACCCTACTGTACTATATTCTATTCTGTACTATTCTGTTCTATTCTACCCACCCGCCCCTCCCCTCCCCTTCCCTAATCTATTTGATTAGATTCGATGTGACGTATTTCCACGCGATTTGACGCGATTAGGCTTGAATCAGCTCGATTCAGTTCGAATCGGCTCTGTTCGGCTCGACTTGGCTCCATTTCACTCCATTCGGCTCGATTAGGCTCGAATTCCATCGATTCTGCTGGATTCTGCTCAATTAGGCCTTAGTTGGGCCTATTCGGCCCTATTCTGCTCTATTAGACTCTTTTGTACTCTATTCATATCTATCCGTCTCTATTGGACTCCGTTCAACTCCATTCCTCACTATTTTCCTCTCTTCTATTCTACCCTTCCCTACCCTAATCTCTTCTAATCGATTCGATTTGATTTGACGCGATTCGAAGCAACCGGACGTGATTCGTCTCGTTTTGTCTCCACTCGGCTCAATTCGGCTATGTTCTCTCTCTTTGACTCTATTCTATTCTGTTGTATTCTTTCTGTTCTGTTCTATTCTCTCCTGTTCTGTGGTACTCTATTCTATTCTACCCTACCCGACCCAACGGCACCCCACCCGAACCTACCCTACTTTAATCTGTTGGATTCAATTCGATTCCGTGCAAAGCGATTTGATAGGACCTGACTGGGTTCGGCAAGATCTGAAGGGATTTGATGAGATTCCATGCGACTCGACGTGATTCAGTAGGATTCTCTGAGGTTTGACTCAATTCGAAGTTATTCGACGTGATTCGATGGGATTCGACACGATATGAAGCGATTTGACCTTGTTTGATTCAAAACGATGTGACTCGACTCGATTCGACCTGATTCGATTCGACGCTGTTCGGTGACAGTCAGTGCGATTCTGCTTGATTCCGCTCGATTAGGTGTGATTCGGCAGTATACAGCTCTTTTCGGCTGTATTCAGCTCCATTCGTCTCTATTCAGCTTATTCGGCTCTATTCGACTGTATTCGACTCTACTCTTTTCCACTCGATTCTACTCGATTCTATTCCTTCTATTCTGTTCTAATCTCTTCTATTCCACTCTACTCTGTTCTATTCTCCCCTCCCCTCCCCTCCCCTTCTCTAATCTATACGTCTGGATTGGATTTGACGCGTTGAACGCGATTCGAGGCGATGAAGCTTGAATCGGCTCGATTCGGCTCGATTTGGCTCTATTCGGCTCAGTTAGGCTCCATTCAGCTTGTTTTGGCTTCAATCGCTTCGAATCTGCTCGATTTGGCCTTCTTCGGCCCTATTCTGCTCTATTCGACTCTTTTCTACTCTATTCGTTTCTACTTGACTCCATTCTACTCCATTCTATTCATTCCACACTATTCTACTTTATTCTGCTCTACCCTACCCAACACCACTCTAATTTACTCTACTTGCTTCTACACGATTCCTCTCATTTTGTCTGCATTTGGCTCTATTCAGCTCTATTCTACTCTTCTCTACTCTATTGTATTGTTTCTACTCTGTTCTGTACTATTCTACTCTATTCTACCCTACCCTGTGCTACCCAACTCTAAGGTATTGTAATCCACTTGATTGGATTTGATTCAACCCATTTCAACGCGATTCAGCTCAATTTGGCTCTGTTCAAATCTATTCTACTCTACTCTATTCCCCTCTACTCCACTCTAGCTTACTCTTTTCTGTAGTCGTTCTGTGTTGTTCTGTTCTATTTTGTTGTGTTCTGTTCTGTTTTATTCTATTCTACTCTATTCTACCCTACTCTAGCCTACCCGAACCTCCCCTACTCTAGTCTATTCAATTGAATTCGAGAAATTTTGACGTGACTAGGGGCCGAATCGGTGTGATTCATGTCCATTCGGCTCCATTTGTCTCGAATAGTGTCGATTCAGCTTGATTAGGCTCGATTTGGCTCCATTAGGCTCGATTCACTGGATTCGGCTCGATTTCGCTCAATTCAGCTCGATTTGGCCCTCTTTGGCCCTATTCGGCTCTCTTCAGCTCTTTTCTACTCTACTCGATTCCATTGCACACCATTCTACTCCATTCTATGCTATTCTACTATACCCTACTGTAATTGATTCGATGGGATTCGACGCCATTCGACGCGATTTGTCTCGTTTCGTCTCCATTCAGCTTGATTCGACTCTGTTCTACTCTCTTCTACTCTACACTATTCTGCTCTGCTCTACCCTTTTCTACTCTATTCTATTGTATCCTTTCCATTCTCTTCTACTGTGTTCAAGTCTACTCTATTCCATCCTACCCTAATCTAATCTATTCTACTGGATTCGATTCCACGCATCTCCATGCGATTCGGCTCAAATCGGCTCCTTTCCACTCCATTCATCCCCAATCGGCTCAAATCGGTTCGATTCAGCTCTAATCGGCTCCATTCGGCTCTAGTCAGCTCGAATAGGCTCTATTCAGCTCGATTCGGCTCTATTAGACTCTACTCAACTCTATTATCTCTTTTCGACTCCACTCGACTCCATGCTACACCATTCTACTCCATCCTAAACTATTCTCTACTGTATTGTATTGTACTCTACCTTACTGTAGTCTATTCTAATTGATTGGATTGGATTGGATTGGAATTGATCAGATTCAATGCAATTCGACGGGATTCGACGCGAAACGGCACGATTCCAACGGGATTCAGTGTGATTCGTCTTGGTTTCTATCCATTTAGCTCTTTTGGGCTCTATTTGGCTCTATTCGGCAATGTTCGACTCTGGTCTACTCTACTCTTCTATACTCTGCTCGTCTCGACCCTATTCTTTCAGTTCTGTTCTCTTCTGTTCTGTTCTACTGCACTCTATTCTACCCTACCCTACCCTAACTTAGCCTACTGTAATCTGTTCTATGCTATTCGACACACTTGAATGGGATTCGACCTGATTCGGGTCATATCGGCTCGATTCATCTCCTTTCTGCTCCATTAAACTCGATTCGGTTCTATTCGGCTCTTTTCCACTCTATTCGGCTCTTTTTGGCAGTATTCGACTCTATTTGAGTCTAGTCGACTCGATTCTTTCTGTTCTGTTCTATTCTACTCTATTCTATTTTTCTCTGCCCTACCCTAACCTTACCTTCCCCACACTAATCTATTTGATTCGATTCGACACATTTCAAACGACTCGACATGATTCATCTCGATTCACCTTGAATTTGGTCAATTCAGCTGTATTCAGCTCTGTTTGGCTCTTTTCGGCTCTCTTCAGCTCAATTTGACTCTATTCTACTGGACCCGACTCTACTTAATTCTATTCTCTTCTTTCTATTGTGTTCTGTTGTGTTGTAGTCTAGCCTCTCCTGCCGTACCCTCCTCTACTCTAATCTATTCGATTCAACGCATTTCGACGCGATTCCATGTGATTAGGCTTGAATCGGCTCGATTTAGCTCTATTTGGCTTGAATTGGGTCAATTCGTCTCGATTCTGCTCAATTCAGCATAATTAGGCTCGAGTGAACCTTATTCAGCCCTGTTCAGCTCTACTCAACCCTTTCTACTTTATTTGTCTCTATTTGGCTCCATTCAACTCCCTTCCACACCATTCTACTCTTTTCTACTCTATTCTATTCTGTTCTAGCCTACTCTACTCTAATCTATTCTAATCGATTCGATTCATCACGATTTGTCTCCTTTCCTCTCCATTCGAATCGATTCGGCTTGAATTGGATCTATTCATCTATATTCTGCACTACCCGACTCTGACTATTCCACTCTACTCAACTCTACTCCGTTCTACTCTTGGTATTCTCTTCTGTTCTACTCTATTCTATTCTTCTGTGCCCTTCCCTACTGAATCCCAGTCTAACCTACACTACTCTAATCTATTCAATTTAATTCGATTCCATTCAGTTTGACACCATTCGACCCGATTTGAGACAATTCGACGGGATTCGGTGAGATTCCGCGAGATTTGATGCGTTTTGGTGGGATTTGATGGAATTCGACGAGATCCGATGCAATAGGATGCAATTAAGTGTGTTTTGGCTCGATTTTGCTGGGTTCAGTTTGTCTCTATTTGGCTCGTTTCAGCTCCACTAGGCTCCATTCATCCCGAATCTGGTCGACTCGACTCGATTCGGCTCATTTTGGCCATATTTGGTCCTATTCAGCGTTATTCGGCTCTATTCAACTCTTTTCTACTCTCTGCATCTGTGTTCGAATCCATTTGACTCCATTCCACACCATTCTATTCCATTCTACACTACTGTACTCTACAAAACCCTGCCCCACCCTACCCTATCCTAATCTAGTCTGCTCTTTTCTAGTCTCCTTTTCTATTTTCTCTATTCCATCCTATGCTACTCTACCATATCCTACACTAAGCTAACCTACCCTGACCTGTGCTGTTCTATTCTATTTCCTTCTATTTTCTCTGTTCCACCGTATGCTTCCCTACCCTATGCTACCGCACCGTACCATAGTCTACTACTTAGGGTTACTCAATAAGGGTCCTAATTAAGGGGAGTAGTTTGGGCAAGGGTACTCCTTAAGGCAAGGGTACTAGTTCAGGCTACTAGTTATGGGCAGGGCACTAGTTAAGGCCAGGCTACTAGTTAAGGCATGGGTACTTGTTGAGGGTACTGGTTAAGGCAAGGGTACCAGTTCAGGCTACTTGTTAAGGACATACTACTAGTGAAGGCAAGGGTACTAGTGAAGACTACTGGTTAAGGCAAGGGTACTTGTTAGGACTACTAGTTAAGGCAAGGGTACTAGATTAGGCTACGTGTTCAGGCAAGGGTACTCGTTCAGATTACTGACTTAGGGTACTATTCAAGACGAGTTGTCTTGGCTACTGCTCTATGCCACTAGTCTAGCTGACTAGTCCAGCTTACTAGTCTAGGCTTCTACTCTAGCCTTCTCTTGTCTACTCTAATGTAGTCTACTTGCATCTACCCTAGTCTTCCTATCATAAACTACCCTACCCTAACCTATTCTAATCGATTCCATTTGATTCGATTCAAAGCATTTCGATGCGACCGGACACCATCACTCTTGAGTTGGCTCGATTCTGCAACATCAGCGCGATTCAGCTCGATTTGGCTCCAATCGCTTCAATTCAGCTCGTTTCCACTCGGTTCAGCCTTATTCGGCCCTATTTGGCTCGATTCGACTCTTTTCTACTCTATTTGTCTCTGTTCGACTCCATTTGACTCCACTCTTCTCCATTCTACGCTATTCTGTTCTACTCTACCCTACGATACTCTAATCTATTCGATTGCATGTGATTCGAAGCAATTCGGTGTGATTCATCTCGTTTTGTTTCCATTTGACTCGATTCGGCCAGAATTGGCTCTATTCAGCTATATCCTGCACTCTTTGACTCTATTTGACTCAATTCTACTCTGCTCTACTTTTGTCTGCTTTACTCTCTCTACTCTACCCTACTGTACTATATTCTATTCTGTACTATTCTGTTCTATTCTACCCACCCGCCCCTCCCCTCCCCTTCCCTAATCTATTTGATTAGATTCGATGTGACGTATTTCCACGCGATTTGACGCGATTAGGCTTGAATCAGCTCGATTCAGTTCGAATCGGCTCTGTTCGGCTCGACTTGGCTCCATTTCACTCCATTCGGCTCGATTAGGCTCGAATTCCATCGATTCTGCTGGATTCTGCTCAATTAGGCCTTAGTTGGGCCTATTCGGCCCTATTCTGCTCTATTAGACTCTTTTGTACTCTATTCATATCTATCCGTCTCTATTGGACTCCGTTCAACTCCATTCCTCACTATTTTCCTCTCTTCTATTCTACCCTTCCCTACCCTAATCTCTTCTAATCGATTCGATTTGATTTGACGCGATTCGAAGCAACCGGACGTGATTCGTCTCGTTTTGTCTCCACTCGGCTCAATTCGGCTATGTTCTCTCTCTTTGACTCTATTCTATTCTGTTGTATTCTTTCTGTTCTGTTCTATTCTCTCCTGTTCTGTGGTACTCTATTCTATTCTACCCTACCCGACCCAACGGCACCCCACCCGAACCTACCCTACTTTAATCTGTTGGATTCAATTCGATTCCGTGCAAAGCGATTTGATAGGACCTGACTGGGTTCGGCAAGATCTGAAGGGATTTGATGAGATTCCATGCGACTCGACGTGATTCAGTAGGATTCTCTGAGGTTTGACTCAATTCGAAGTTATTCGACGTGATTCGATGGGATTCGACACGATATGAAGCGATTTGACCTTGTTTGATTCAAAACGATGTGACTCGACTCGATTCGACCTGATTCGATTCGACGCTGTTCGGTGACAGTCAGTGCGATTCTGCTTGATTCCGCTCGATTAGGTGTGATTCGGCAGTATACAGCTCTTTTCGGCTGTATTCAGCTCCATTCGTCTCTATTCAGCTTATTCGGCTCTATTCGACTGTATTCGACTCTACTCTTTTCCACTCGATTCTACTCGATTCTATTCCTTCTATTCTGTTCTAATCTCTTCTATTCCACTCTACTCTGTTCTATTCTCCCCTCCCCTCCCCTCCCCTCCCCTTCTCTAATCTATACGTCTGGATTGGATTTGACGCGTTGAACGCGATTCGAGGCGATGAAGCTTGAATCGGCTCGATTCGGCTCGATTTGGCTCTATTCGGCTCAGTTAGGCTCCATTCAGCTTGTTTTGGCTTCAATCGCTTCGAATCTGCTCGATTTGGCCTTCTTCGGCCCTATTCTGCTCTATTCGACTCTTTTCTACTCTATTCGTTTCTACTTGACTCCATTCTACTCCATTCTATTCATTCCACACTATTCTACTTTATTCTGCTCTAC
Source organism: Loxodonta africana (assembly GCF_030014295.1). NCBI lineage: Eukaryota > Metazoa > Chordata > Mammalia > Proboscidea > Elephantidae > Loxodonta > Loxodonta africana. Next base: position 139,025 of record NW_026975015.1, read on the forward strand.
CCTACCCAACACCACTCTAATTTACTCTACTTGCTTCTACACGATTCCTCTCATTTTGTCTGCATTTGGCTCTATTCAGCTCTATTCTACTCTTCTCTACTCTATTGTATTGTTTCTACTCTGTTCTGTACTATTCTACTCTATTCTACCCTACCCTGTGCTACCCAACTCTAAGGTATTGTAATCCACTTGATTGGATTTGATTCAACCCATTTCAACGCGATTCAGCTCAATTTGGCTCTGTTCAAATCTATTCTACTCTACTCTATTCCCCTCTACTCCACTCTAGCTTACTCTTTTCTGTAGTCGTTCTGTGTTGTTCTGTTCTATTTTGTTGTGTTCTGTTCTGTTTTATTCTATTCTACTCTATTCTACCCTACTCTAGCCTACCCGAACCTCCCCTACTCTAGTCTATTCAATTGAATTCGAGAAATTTTGACGCGACTAGGGGCCGAATCGGTGTGATTCATGTCCATTGGGCTCCATTTGTCTCGAATAGTGTCGATTCAGCTTGATTAGGCTCGATTTGGCTCCATTAGGCTCGATTCACTGGATTCGGCTCGATTTCGCTCAATTCAGCTCGATTTGGCCCTCTTTGGCCCTATTCGGCTCTCTTCAGCTCTTTTCTACTCTACTCGATTCCATTGCACACCATTCTACTCCATTCTATGCTATTCTACTATACCCTACTGTAATTGATTCGATGGGATTCGACGCCATTCGACGCGATTTGTCTCGTTTCGTCTCCATTCAGCTTGATTCGACTCTGTTCTACTCTCTTCTACTCTACACTATTCTGCTCTGCTCTACCCTTTTCTACTCTATTCTATTGTATCCTTTCCATTCTCTTCTACTGTGTTCTAGTCTACTCTATTCCATCCTACCCTAATCTAATCTATTCTACTGGATTCGATTCCACGCATCTCCATGCGATTCGGCTCAAATCGGCTCCTTTCCACTCCATTCATCCCCAATCGGCTCAAATCGGTTCGATTCAGCTCTAATCGGCTCCATTCGGCTCTAGTCAGCTCGAATAGGCTCTATTCAGCTCGATTCGGCTCTATTAGACTCTACTCAACTCTATTATCTCTTTTCGACTCCACTCGACTCCATGCTACACCATTCTACTCCATCCTAAACTATTCTCTACTGTATTGTATTGTACTCTACCCTACTCTAGTCTATTCTAATTGATTGGATTGGATTGGATTGGAATTGATCAGATTCAATGCAATTCGACGGGATTCGACGCGAAACGGCACGATTCCAACGGGATTCAGTGTGATTCGTCTTGGTTTCTATCCATTTAGCTCTTTTGGGCTCTATTTGGCTCTATTCGGCAATGTTCGACTCTACTCTACTCTACTCTTCTATACTCTGCTCTTCCCGACCCTATTCTTTCAGTTCTGTTCTCTTCTGTTCTGTTCTACTGCACTCTATTCTACCCTACCCTACCCTAACTTAGCCTACTGTAATCTGTTCTATGCTATTCGACACACTTGAATGGGATTCGACCTGATTCGGGTCATATCGGCTCGATTCATCTCCTTTCTGCTCCATTAAACTCGATTCGGTTCTATTCGGCTCTTTTCCACTCTATTCGGCTCTTTTTGGCAGTATTCGACTCTATTTGAGTCTAGTCGACTCGATTCTTTCTGTTCTGTTCTATTCTACTCTATTCTATTTTTCTCTACCCTACCCTAACCTTACCTTCCCCACACTAATCTATTTGATTCGATTCGACACATTTCAAACGACTCGACATGATTCATCTCGATTCACCTTGAATTTGGTCAATTCAGCTGTATTCAGCTCTGTTTGGCTCTTTTCGGCTCTCTTCAGCTCAATTTGACTCTATTCTACTGGACCCGACTCTACTTAATTCTATTCTCTTCTTTCTATTGTGTTCTGTTGTGTTGTAGTCTAGCCTCTCCTGCCGTACCCTCCTCTACTCTAATCTATTCGATTCAACGCATTTCGACGCGATTCCATGTGATTAGGCTTGAATCGGCTCGATTTAGCTCTATTTGGCTTGAATTGGGTCAATTCGTCTCGATTCTGCTCAATTCAGCATAATTAGGCTCGAGTGAACCTTATTCAGCCCTGTTCAGCTCTACTCAACCCTTTCTACTTTATTTGTCTCTATTTGGCTCCATTCAACTCCCTTCCACACCATTCTACTCTTTTCTACTCTATTCTATTCTGTTCTAGCCTACTCTACTCTAATCTATTCTAATCGATTCGATTCATCACGATTTGTCTCCTTTCCTCTCCATTCGAATCGATTCGGCTTGAATTGGATCTATTCATCTATATTCTGCACTACCCGACTCTGACTATTCCACTCTACTCAACTCTACTCCGTTCTACTCTTGGTATTCTCTTCTGTTCTACTCTATTCTATTCTTCTGTGCCCTTCCCTACTGAATCCCAGTCTAACCTACACTACTCTAATCTATTCAATTTAATTCGATTCCATTCAGTTTGACACCATTCGACCCGATTTGAGACAATTCGACGGGATTCGGTGAGATTCCGCGAGATTTGATGCGTTTTGGTGGGATTTGATGGAATTCGACGAGATCCGATGCAATACGATGCAATTAAGTGTGTTTTGGCTCGATTTTGCTGGGTTCAGTTTGTCTCTATTTGGCTCGTTTCAGCTCCACTAGGCTCCATTCATCCCGAATCTGGTCGACTCGACTCGATTCGGCTCATTTTGGCCATATGTGGTCCTATTCAGCGTTATTCGGCTCTATTCAACTCTTTTCAACTCTCTGCATCTGTGTTCGAATCCATTTGACTCCATTCCACACCATTCTATTCCATTCTACACTACTGTACTCTACAAAACCCTCCCCCACCCTACCCTATCCTAATCTAGTCTGCTCTTTTCTAGTCTCCTTTTCTATTTTCTCTATTCCATCCTATGCTACTCTACCATATCCTACACTAAGCTAACCTACCCTGACCTGTGCTGTTCTATTCTATTTCCTTCTATTTTCTCTGTTCCACCGTATGCTTCCCTACCCTATGCTACCCCACCGTACCATAGTCTACTACTTAGGGTTACTCAATAAGGGTCCTAATTAAGGGGAGTAGTTTGGGCAAGGGTACTCCTTAAGGCAAGGGTACTAGTTCAGGCTACTAGTTATGGGCAGGGCACTAGTTAAGGCCAGGCTACTAGTTAAGGCATGGGTACTTGTTGAGGGTACTGGTTAAGGCAAGGGTACCAGTTCAGGCTACTTGTTAAGGACATACTACTAGTGAAGGCAAGGGTACTAGTGAAGACTACTGGTTAAGGCAAGGGTACTTGTTAGGACTACTAGTTAAGGCAAGGGTACTAGATTAGGCTACGTGTTCAGGCAAGGGTACTCGTTCAGATTACTGACTTAGGGTACTATTCAAGACGAGTTGTCTTGGCTACTGCTCTATGCCACTAGTCTAGCTGACTAGTCCAGCTTACTAGTCTAGGCTTCTACTCTAGCCTTCTCTTGTCTACTCTAATGTAGTCTACTTGCATCTACCCTAGTCTTCCTATCATAAACTACCCTACCCTAACCTATTCTAATTGATTCCATTTGATTCGATTCAAAGCATTTCGATGCGACCGGACACCATCACTCTTGAGTTGGCTCGATTCTGCAACATCAGCGCGATTCAGCTCGATTTGGCTCCAATCGCTTCAATTCAGCTCGTTTCCACTCGGTTCAGCCTTATTCGGCCCTATTTGGCTCGATTCGACTCTTTTCTACTCTATTTGTCTCTGTTCGACTCCATTTGACTCCACTCTTCTCCATTCTACGCTATTCTGTTCTACTCTACCCTACGATACTCTAATCTATTCGATTGCATGTGATTCGAAGCAATTCGGTGTGATTCATCTCGTTTTGTTTCCATTTGACTCGATTCGGCCAGAATTGGCTCTATTCAGCTATATCCTGCACTCTTTGACTCTATTTGACTCAATTCTACTCTGCTCTACTCTTGTCTGCTTTACTCTCTCTACTCTACCCTACTGTACTATATTCTATTCTGTACTATTCTGTTCTATTCTACCCACCCGCCCCTCCCCTCCCCTTCCCTAATCTATTTGATTAGATTCGATGTGACGTATTTCCACGCGATTTGACGCGATTAGGCTTGAATCAGCTCGATTCAGTTCGAATCGGCTCTGTTCGGCTCGACTTGGCTCCATTTCACTCCATTCGGCTCGATTAGGCTCGAATTCCATCGATTCTGCTGGATTCTGCTCAATTAGGCCTTAGTTGGGCCTATTCGGCCCTATTCTGCTCTATTAGACTCTTTTGTACTCTATTCATATCTATCCGTCTCTATTGGACTCCGTTCAACTCCATTCCTCACTATTTTCCTCTCTTCTATTCTACCCTTCCCTACCCTAATCTCTTCTAATCGATTCGATTTGATTTGACGCGATTCGAAGCAACCGGACGTGATTCGTCTCGTTTTGTCTCCACTCGGCTCAATTCGGCTATGTTCTCTCTCTTTGACTCTATTCTATTCTGTTGTATTCTTTCTGTTCTGTTCTATTCTCTCCTGTTCTGTGGTACTCTATTCTATTCTACCCTACCCGACCCAACGGCACCCCACCCGAACCTACCCTACTTTAATCTGTTGGATTCAATTCGATTCCGTGCAAAGCAATTTGATAGGACCTGACTGGGTTCGGCAAGATCTGAAGGGATTTGATGAGATTCCATGCGACTCGACGTGATTCAGTAGGATTCTCTGAGGTTTGACTCAATTCGAAGTTATTCGACGTGATTCGATGGGATTCGACACGATATGAAGCGATTTGACCTTGTTTGATTCAAAACGATGTGACTCGACTCGATTCGACCTGATTCGATTCGACGCTGTTCGGTGACAGTCAGTGCGATTCTGCTTGATTCCGCTCGATTAGGTGTGATTCGGCAGTATACAGCTCTTTTCGGCTGTATTCAGCTCCATTCGTCTCTATTCAGCTTATTCGGCTCTATTCGACTGTATTCGACTCTACTCTTTTCCACTCGATTCTACTCGATTCTATTCCTTCTATTCTGTTCTAATCTCTTCTATTCCACTCTACTCTGTTCTATTCTCCCCTCCCCTCCCCTCCCCTTCTCTAATCTATACGTCTGGATTGGATTTGACGCGTTGAACGCGATTCGAGGCGATGAAGCTTGAATCGGCTCGATTCGGCTCGATTTGGCTCTATTCGGCTCAGTTAGGCTCCATTCAGCTTGTTTTGGCTTCAATCGCTTCGAATCTGCTCGATTTGGCCTTCTTCGGCCCTATTCTGCTCTATTCGACTCTTTTCTACTCTATTCGTTTCTACTTGACTCCATTCTACTCCATTCTATTCATTCCACACTATTCTACTTTATTCTGCTCTACCCTACCCAACACCACTCTAATTTACTCTACTTGCTTCTACACGATTCCTCTCATTTTGTCTGCATTTGGCTCTATTCAGCTCTATTCTACTCTTCTCTACTCTATTGTATTGTTTCTACTCTGTTCTGTACTATTCTACTCTATTCTACCCTACCCTGTGCTACCCAACTCTAAGGTATTGTAATCCACTTGATTGGATTTGATTCAACCCATTTCAACGCGATTCAGCTCAATTTGGCTCTGTTCAAATCTATTCTACTCTACTCTATTCCCCTCTACTCCACTCTAGCTTACTCTTTTCTGTAGTCGTTCTGTGTTGTTCTGTTCTATTTTGTTGTGTTCTGTTCTGTTTTATTCTATTCTACTCTATTCTACCCTACTCTAGCCTACCCGAACCTCCCCTACTCTAGTCTATTCAATTGAATTCGAGAAATTTTGACGCGACTAGGGGCCGAATCGGTGTGATTCATGTCCATTGGGCTCCATTTGTCTCGAATAGTGTCGATTCAGCTTGATTAGGCTCGATTTGGCTCCATTAGGCTCGATTCACTGGATTCGGCTCGATTTCGCTCAATTCAGCTCGATTTGGCCCTCTTTGGCCCTATTCGGCTCTCTTCAGCTCTTTTCTACTCTACTCGATTCCATTGCACACCATTCTACTCCATTCTATGCTATTCTACTATACCCTACTGTAATTGATTCGATGGGATTCGACGCCATTCGACGCGATTTGTCTCGTTTCGTCTCCATTCAGCTTGATTCGACTCTGTTCTACTCTCTTCTACTCTACACTATTCTGCTCTGCTCTACCCTTTTCTACTCTATTCTATTGTATCCTTTCCATTCTCTTCTACTGTGTTCAAGTCTACTCTATTCCATCCTACCCTAATCTAATCTATTCTACTGGATTCGATTCCACGCATCTCCATGCGATTCGGCTCAAATCGGCTCCTTTCCACTCCATTCATCCCCAATCGGCTCAAATCGGTTCGATTCAGCTCTAATCGGCTCCATTCGGCTCTAGTCAGCTCGAATAGGCTCTATTCAGCTCGATTCGGCTCTATTAGACTCTACTCAACTCTATTATCTCTTTTCGACTCCACTCGACTCCATGCTACACCATTCTACTCCATCCTAAACTATTCTCTACTGTATTGTATTGTACTCTACCTTACTGTAGTCTATTCTAATTGATTGGATTGGATTGGATTGGAATTGATCAGATTCAATGCAATTCGACGGGATTCGACGCGAAACGGCACGATTCCAACGGGATTCAGTGTGATTCGTCTTGGTTTCTATCCATTTAGCTCTTTTGGGCTCTATTTGGCTCTATTCGGCAATGTTCGACTCTGGTCTACTCTACTCTTCTATACTCTGCTCGTCTCGACCCTATTCTTTCAGTTCTGTTCTCTTCTGTTCTGTTCTACTGCACTCTATTCTACCCTACCCTACCCTAACTTAGCCTACTGTAATCTGTTCTATGCTATTCGACACACTTGAATGGGATTCGACCTGATTCGGGTCATATCGGCTCGATTCATCTCCTTTCTGCTCCATTAAACTCGATTCGGTTCTATTCGGCTCTTTTCCACTCTATTCGGCTCTTTTTGGCAGTATTCGACTCTATTTGAGTCTAGTCGACTCGATTCTTTCTGTTCTGTTCTATTCTACTCTATTCTATTTTTCTCTGCCCTACCCTAACCTTACCTTCCCCACACTAATCTATTTGATTCGATTCGACACATTTCAAACGACTCGACATGATTCATCTCGATTCACCTTGAATTTGGTCAATTCAGCTGTATTCAGCTCTGTTTGGCTCTTTTCGGCTCTCTTCAGCTCAATTTGACTCTATTCTACTGGACCCGACTCTACTTAATTCTATTCTCTTCTTTCTATTGTGTTGTGTTGTGTTGTAGTCTAGCCTCTCCTGCCGTACCCTCCTCTACTCTAATCTATTCGATTCAACGCATTTCGACGCGATTCCATGTGATTAGGCTTGAATCGGCTCGATTTAGCTCTATTTGGCTTGAATTGGGTCAATTCGTCTCGATTCTGCTCAATTCAGCATAATTAGGCTCGAGTGAACCTTATTCAGCCCTGTTCAGCTCTACTCAACCCTTTCTACTTTATTTGTCTCTATTTGGCTCCATTCAACTCCCTTCCACACCATTCTACTCTTTTCTACTCTATTCTATTCTGTTCTAGCCTACTCTACTCTAATCTATTCTAATCGATTCGATTCATCACGATTTGTCTCCTTTCCTCTCCATTCGAATCGATTCGGCTTGAATTGGATCTATTCATCTATATTCTGCACTACCCGACTCTGACTATTCCACTCTACTCAACTCTACTCCGTTCTACTCTTGGTATTCTCTTCTGTTCTACTCTATTCTATTCTTCTGTGCCCTTCCCTACTGAATCCCAGTCTAACCTACACTACTCTAATCTATTCAATTTAATTCGATTCCATTCAGTTTGACACCATTCGACCCGATTTGAGACAATTCGACGGGATTCGGTGAGATTCCGCGAGATTTGATGCGTTTTGGTGGGATTTGATGGAATTCGACGAGATCCGATGCAATAGGATGCAATTAAGTGTGTTTTGGCTCGATTTTGCTGGGTTCAGTTTGTCTCTATTTGGCTCGTTTCAGCTCCACTAGGCTCCATTCATCCCGAATCTGGTCGACTCGACTCGATTCGGCTCGTTTTGGCCATATGTGGTCCTATTCAGCGTTATTCGGCTCTATTCAACTCTTTTCTACTCTCTGCATCTGTGTTCGAATCCATTTGACTCCATTCCACACCATTCTATTCCATTCTACACTACTGTACTCTACAAAACCCTGCCCCACCCTACCCTATCCTAATCTAGTCTGCTCTTTTCTAGTCTCCTTTTCTATTTTCTCTATTCCATCCTATGCTACTCTACCATATCCTACACTAAGCTAACCTACCCTGACCTGTGCTGTTCTATTCTATTTCCTTCTATTTTCTGTGTTCCACCGTATGCTTCCCTACCCTATGCTACCCCACCGTACCATAGTCTACTACTTAGGGTTACTCAATAAGGGTCCTAATTAAGGGGAGTAGTTTGGGCAAGGGTACTCCTTAAGGCAAGGGTACTAGTTCAGGCTACTAGTTATGGGCAGGGCACTAGTTAAGGCCAGGCTACTAGTTAAGGCATGGGTACTTGTTGAGGGTACTGGTTAAGGCAAGGGTACCAGTTCAGGCTACTTGTTAAGGACATACTACTAGTGAAGGCAAGGGTACTAGTGAAGACTACTGGTTAAGGCAAGGGTACTTGTTAGGACTACTAGTTAAGGCAAGGGTACTAGATTAGGCTACGTGTTCAGGCAAGGGTACTCGTTCAGATTACTGACTTAGGGTACTATTCAAGACGAGTTGTCTTGGCTACTGCTCTATGCCACTAGTCTAGCTGACTAGTCCAGCTTACTAGTCTAGGCTTCTACTCTAGCCTTCTCTTGTCTACTCTAATGTAGTCTACTTGCATCTACCCTAGTCTTCCTATCATAAACTACCCTACCCTAACCTATTCTAATTGATTCCATTTGATTCGATTCAAAGCATTTCGATGCGACCGGACACCATCACTCTTGAGTTGGCTCGATTCTGCAACATCAGCGCGATTCAGCTCGATTTGGCTCCAATCGCTTCAATTCAGCTCGTTTCCACTCGGTTCAGCCTTATTCGGCCCTATTTGGCTCGATTCGACTCTTTTCTACTCTATTTGTCTCTGTTCGACTCCATTTGACTCCACTCTTCTCCATTCTACGCTATTCTGTTCTACTCTACCCTACGATACTCTAATCTATTCGATTGCATGTGATTCGAAGCAATTCGGTGTGATTCATCTCGTTTTGTTTCCATTTGACTCGATTCGGCCAGAATTGGCTCTATTCAGCTATATCCTGCACTCTTTGACTCTATTTGACTCAATTCTACTCTGCTCTACTTTTGTCTGCTTTACTCTCTCTACTCTACCCTACTGTACTATATTCTATTCTGTACTATTCTGTTCTATTCTACCCACCCGCCCCTCCCCTCCCCTTCCCTAATCTATTTGATTAGATTCGATGTGACGTATTTCCACGCGATTTGACGCGATTAGGCTTGAATCAGCTCGATTCAGTTCGAATCGGCTCTGTTCGGCTCGACTTGGCTCCATTTCACTCCATTCGGCTCGATTAGGCTCGAATTCCATCGATTCTGCTGGATTCTGCTCAATTAGGCCTTAGTTGGGCCTATTCGGCCCTATTCTGCTCTATTAGACTCTTTTGTACTCTATTCATATCTATCCGTCTCTATTGGACTCCGTTCAACTCCATTCCTCACTATTTTCCTCTCTTCTATTCTACCCTTCCCTACCCTAATCTCTTCTAATCGATTCGATTTGATTTGACGCGATTCGAAGCAACCGGACGTGATTCGTCTCGTTTTGTCTCCACTCGGCTCAATTCGGCTATGTTCTCTCTCTTTGACTCTATTCTATTCTGTTGTATTCTTTCTGTTCTGTTCTATTCTCTCCTGTTCTGTGGTACTCTATTCTATTCTACCCTACCCGACCCAACGGCACCCCACCCGAACCTACCCTACTTTAATCTGTTGGATTCAATTCGATTCCGTGCAAAGCGATTTGATAGGACCTGACTGGGTTCGGCAAGATCTGAAGGGATTTGATGAGATTCCATGCGACTCGACGTGATTCAGTAGGATTCTCTGAGGTTTGACTCAATTCGAAGTTATTCGACGTGATTCGATGGGATTCGACACGATATGAAGCGATTTGACCTTGTTTGATTCAAAACGATGTGACTCGACTCGATTCGACCTGATTCGATTCGACGCTGTTCGGTGACAGTCAGTGCGATTCTGCTTGATTCCGCTCGATTAGGTGTGATTCGGCAGTATACAGCTCTTTTCGGCTGTATTCAGCTCCATTCGTCTCTATTCAGCTTATTCGGCTCTATTCGACTGTATTCGACTCTACTCTTTTCCACTCGATTCTACTCGATTCTATTCCTTCTATTCTGTTCTAATCTCTTCTATTCCACTCTACTCTGTTCTATTCTCCCCTCCCCTCCCCTCCCCTTCTCTAATCTATACGTCTGGATTGGATTTGACGCGTTGAACGCGATTCGAGGCGATGAAGCTTGAATCGGCTCGATTCGGCTCGATTTGGCTCTATTCGGCTCAGTTAGGCTCCATTCAGCTTGTTTTGGCTTCAATCGCTTCGAATCTGCTCGATTTGGCCTTCTTCGGCCCTATTCTGCTCTATTCGACTCTTTTCTACTCTATTCGTTTCTACTTGACTCCATTCTACTCCATTCTATTCATTCCACACTATTCTACTTTATTCTGCTCTACCCTACCCAACACCACTCTAATTTACTCTACTTGCTTCTACACGATTCCTCTCATTTTGTCTGCATTTGGCTCTATTCAGCTCTATTCTACTCTTCTCTACTCTATTGTATTGTTTCTACTCTGTTCTGTACTATTCTACTCTATTCTACCCTACCCTGTGCTACCCAACTCTAAGGTATTGTAATCCACTTGATTGGATTTGATTCAACCCATTTCAACGCGATTCAGCTCAATTTGGCTCTGTTCAAATCTATTCTACTCTACTCTATTCCCCTCTACTCCACTCTAGCTTACTCTTTTCTGTAGTCGTTCTGTGTTGTTCTGTTCTATTTTGTTGTGTTCTGTTCTGTTTTATTCTATTCTACTCTATTCTACCCTACTCTAGCCTATCCGAACCTCCCCTACTCTAGTCTATTCAATTGAATTCGAGAAATTTTGACGCGACTAGGGGCCGAATCGGTGTGATTCATGTCCATTGGGCTCCATTTGTCTCGAATAGTGTCGATTCAGCTTGATTAGGCTCGATTTGGCTCCATTAGGCTCGATTCACTGGATTCGGCTCGATTTCGCTCAATTCAGCTCGATTTGGCCCTCTTTGGCCCTATTCGGCTCTCTTCAGCTCTTTTCTACTCTACTCGATTCCATTGCACACCATTCTACTCCATTCTATGCTATTCTACTATACCCTACTGTAATTGATTCGATGGGATTCGACGCCATTCGACGCGATTTGTCTCGTTTCGTCTCCATTCAGCTTGATTCGACTCTGTTCTACTCTCTTCTACTCTACACTATTCTGCTCTGCTCTACCCTTTTCTACTCTATTCTATTGTATCCTTTCCATTCTCTTCTACTGTGTTCTAGTCTACTCTATTCCATCCTACCCTAATCTAATCTATTCTACTGGATTCGATTCCACGCATCTCCATGCGATTCGGCTCAAATCGGCTCCTTTCCACTCCATTCATCCCCAATCGGCTCAAATCGGTTCGATTCAGCTCTAATCGGCTCCATTCGGCTCTAGTCAGCTCGAATAGGCTCTATTCAGCTCGATTCGGCTCTATTAGACTCTACTCAACTCTATTATCTCTTTTCGACTCCACTCGACTCCATGCTACACCATTCTACTCCATCCTAAACTATTCTCTACTGTATTGTATTGTACTCTACCCTACTCTAGTCTATTCTAATTGATTGGATTGGATTGGATTGGAATTGATCAGATTCAATGCAATTCGACGGGATTCGACGCGAAACGGCACGATTCCAACGGGATTCAGTGTGATTCGTCTTGGTTTCTATCCATTTAGCTCTTTTGGGCTCTATTTGGCTCTATTCGGCAATGTTCGACTCTACTCTACTCTACTCTTCTATACTCTGCTCTTCCCGACCCTATTCTTTCAGTTCTGTTCTCTTCTGTTCTGTTCTACTGCACTCTATTCTACCCTACCCTACCCTAACTTAGCCTACTGTAATCTGTTCTATGCTATTCGACACACTTGAATGGGATTCGACCTGATTCGGGTCATATCGGCTCGATTCATCTCCTTTCTGCTCCATTAAACTCGATTCGGTTCTATTCGGCTCTTTTCCACTCTATTCGGCTCTTTTTGGCAGTATTCGACTCTATTTGAGTCTAGTCGACTCGATTCTTTCTGTTCTGTTCTATTCTACTCTATTCTATTTTTCTCTACCCTACCCTAACCTTACCTTCCCCACACTAATCTATTTGATTCGATTCGACACATTTCAAACGACTCGACATGATTCATCTCGATTCACCTTGAATTTGGTCAATTCAGCTGTATTCAGCTCTGTTTGGCTCTTTTCGGCTCTCTTCAGCTCAATTTGACTCTATTCTACTGGACCCGACTCTACTTAATTCTATTCTCTTCTTTCTATTGTGTTCTGTTGTGTTGTAGTCTAGCCTCTCCTGCCGTACCCTCCTCTACTCTAATCTATTCGATTCAACGCATTTCGACGCGATTCCATGTGATTAGGCTTGAATCGGCTCGATTTAGCTCTATTTGGCTTGAATTGGGTCAATTCGTCTCGATTCTGCTCAATTCAGCATAATTAGGCTCGAGTGAACCTTATTCAGCCCTGTTCAGCTCTACTCAACCCTTTCTACTTTATTTGTCTCTATTTGGCTCCATTCAACTCCCTTCCACACCATTCTACTCTTTTCTACTCTATTCTATTCTGTTCTAGCCTACTCTACTCTAATCTATTCTAATCGATTCGATTCATCACGATTTGTCTCCTTTCCTCTCCATTCGAATCGATTCGGCTTGAATTGGATCTATTCATCTATATTCTGCACTACCCGACTCTGACTATTCCACTCTACTCAACTCTACTCCGTTCTACTCTTGGTATTCTCTTCTGTTCTACTCTATTCTATTCTTCTGTGCCCTTCCCTACTGAATCCCAGTCTAACCTACACTACTCTAATCTATTCAATTTAATTCGATTCCATTCAGTTTGACACCATTCGACCCGATTTGAGACAATTCGACGGGATTCGGTGAGATTCCGCGAGATTTGATGCGTTTTGGTGGGATTTGATGGAATTCGACGAGATCCGATGCAATAGGATGCAATTAAGTGTGTTTTGGCTCGATTTTGCTGGGTTCAGTTTGTCTCTATTTGGCTCGTTTCAGCTCCACTAGGCTCCATTCATCCCGAATCTGGTCGACTCGACTCGATTCGGCTCATTTTGGCCATATGTGGTCCTATTCAGCGTTATTCGGCTCTATTCAACTCTTTTCTACTCTCTGCATCTGTGTTCGAATCCATTTGACTCCATTCCACACCATTCTATTCCATTCTACACTACTGTACTCTACAAAACCCTGCCCCACCCTACCCTATCCTAATCTAGTCTGCTCTTTTCTAGTCTCCTTTTCTATTTTCTCTATTCCATCCTATGCTACTCTACCATATCCTACACTAAGCTAACCTACCCTGACCTGTGCTGTTCTATTCTATTTCCTTCTATTTTCTCTGTTCCACCGTATGCTTCCCTACCCTATGCTACCCCACCGTACCATAGTCTACTACTTAGGGTTACTCAATAAGGGTCCTAATTAAGGGGAGTAGTTTGGGCAAGGGTACTCCTTAAGGCAAGGGTACTAGTTCAGGCTACTAGTTATGGGCAGGGCACTAGTTAAGGCCAGGCTACTAGTTAAGGCATGGGTACTTGTTGAGGGTACTGGTTAAGGCAAGGGTACCAGTTCAGGCTACTTGTTAAGGACATACTACTAGTGAAGGCAAGGGTACTAGTGAAGACTACTGGTTAAGGCAAGGGTACTTGTTAGGACTACTAGTTAAGGCAAGGGTACTAGATTAGGCTACGTGTTCAGGCAAGGGTACTCGTTCAGATTACTGACTTAGGGTACTATTCAAGACGAGTTGTCTTGGCTACTGCTCTATGCCACTAGTCTAGCTGACTAGTCCAGCTTACTAGTCTAGGCTTCTACTCTAGCCTTCTCTTGTCTACTCTAATGTAGTCTACTTGCATCTACCCTAGTCTTCCTATCATAAACTACCCTACCCTAACCTATTCTAATTGATTCCATTTGATTCGATTCAAAGCATTTCGATGCGACCGGACACCATCACTCTTGAGTTGGCTCGATTCTGCAACATCAGCGCGATTCAGCTCGATTTGGCTCCAATCGCTTCAATTCAGCTCGTTTCCACTCGGTTCAGCCTTATTCGGCCCTATTTGGCTCGATTCGACTCTTTTCTACTCTATTTGTCTCTGTTCGACTCCATTTGACTCCACTCTTCTCCATTCTACGCTATTCTGTTCTACTCTACCCTACGATACTCTAATCTATTCGATTGCATGTGATTCGAAGCAATTCGGTGTGATTCATCTCGTTTTGTTTCCATTTGACTCGATTCGGCCAGAATTGGCTCTATTCAGCTATATCCTGCACTCTTTGACTCTATTTGACTCAATTCTACTCTGCTCTACTTTTGTCTGCTTTACTCTCTCTACTCTACCCTACTGTACTATATTCTATTCTGTACTATTCTGTTCTATTCTACCCACCCGCCCCTCCCCTCCCCTTCCCTAATCTATTTGATTAGATTCGATGTGACGTATTTCCACGCGATTTGACGCGATTAGGCTTGAATCAGCTCGATTCAGTTCGAATCGGCTCTGTTCGGCTCGACTTGGCTCCATTTCACTCCATTCGGCTCGATTAGGCTCGAATTCCATCGATTCTGCTGGATTCTGCTCAATTAGGCCTTAGTTGGGCCTATTCGGCCCTATTCTGCTCTATTAGACTCTTTTGTACTCTATTCATATCTATCCGTCTCTATTGGACTCCGTTCAACTCCATTCCTCACTATTTTCCTCTCTTCTATTCTACCCTTCCCTACCCTAATCTCTTCTAATCGATTCGATTTGATTTGACGCGATTCGAAGCAACCGGACGTGATTCGTCTCGTTTTGTCTCCACTCGGCTCAATTCGGCTATGTTCTCTCTCTTTGACTCTATTCTATTCTGTTGTATTCTTTCTGTTCTGTTCTATTCTCTCCTGTTCTGTGGTACTCTATTCTATTCTACCCTACCCGACCCAACGGCACCCCACCCGAACCTACCCTACTTTAATCTGTTGGATTCAATTCGATTCCGTGCAAAGCGATTTGATAGGACCTGACTGGATTCGGCAAGATCTGAAGGGATTTGATGAGATTCCATGCGACTCGACGTGATTCAGTAGGATTCTCTGAGGTTTGACTCAATTCGAAGTTATTCGACGTGATTCGATGGGATTCGACACGATATGAAGCGATTTGACCTTGTTTGATTCAAAACGATGTGACTCGACTCGATTCGACCTGATTCGATTCGACGCTGTTCGGTGACAGTCAGTGCGATTCTGCTTGATTCCGCTCGATTAGGTGTGATTCGGCAGTATACAGCTCTTTTCGGCTGTATTCAGCTCCATTCGTCTCTATTCAGCTTATTCGGCTCTATTCGACTGTATTCGACTCTACTCTTTTCCACTCGATTCTACTCGATTCTATTCCTTCTATTCTGTTCTAATCTCTTCTATTCCACTCTACTCTGTTCTATTCTCCCCTCCCCTCCCCTCCCCTTCTCTAATCTATACGTCTGGATTGGATTTGACGCGTTGAACGCGATTCGAGGCGATGAAGCTTGAATCGGCTCGATTCGGCTCGATTTGGCTCTATTCGGCTCAGTTAGGCTCCATTCAGCTTGTTTTGGCTTCAATCGCTTCGAATCTGCTCGATTTGGCCTTCTTCGGCCCTATTCTGCTCTATTCGACTCTTTTCTACTCTATTCGTTTCTACTTGACTCCATTCTACTCCATTCTATTCATTCCACACTATTCTACTTTATTCTGCTCTACCCTACCCAACACCACTCTAATTTACTCTACTTGCTTCTACACGATTCCTCTCATTTTGTCTGCATTTGGCTCTATTCAGCTCTATTCTACTCTTCTCTACTCTATTGTATTGTTTCTACTCTGTTCTGTACTATTCTACTCTATTCTACCCTACCCTGTGCTACCCAACTCTAAGGTATTGTAATCCACTTGATTGGATTTGATTCAACCCATTTCAACGCGATTCAGCTCAATTTGGCTCTGTTCAAATCTATTCTACTCTACTCTATTCCCCTCTACTCCACTCTAGCTTACTCTTTTCTGTAGTCGTTCTGTGTTGTTCTGTTCTATTTTGTTGTGTTCTGTTCTGTTTTATTCTATTCTACTCTATTCTACCCTACTCTAGCCTACCCGAACCTCCCCTACTCTAGTCTATTCAATTGAATTCGAGAAATTTTGACGTGACTAGGGGCCGAATCGGTGTGATTCATGTCCATTGGGCTCCATTTGTCTCGAATAGTGTCGATTCAGCTTGATTAGGCTCGATTTGGCTCCATTAGGCTCGATTCACTGGATTCGGCTCGATTTCGCTCAATTCAGCTCGATTTGGCCCTCTTTGGCCCTATTCGGCTCTCTTCAGCTCTTTTCTACTCTACTCGATTCCATTGCACACCATTCTACTCCATTCTATGCTATTCTACTATACCCTACTGTAATTGATTCGATGGGATTCGACGCCATTCGACGCGATTTGTCTCGTTTCGTCTCCATTCAGCTTGATTCGACTCTGTTCTACTCTATTCTACTCTACACTATTCTGCTCAGCTCTACCCTTTTCTACTCTATTCTATTGTATCCTTTCCATTCTCTTCTACTGTGTTCAAGTCTACTCTATTCCATCCTACCCTAATCTAATCTATTCTACTGGATTCGATTCCACGCATCTCCATGCGATTCGGCTCAAATCGGCTCCTTTCCACTCCATTCATCCCCAATCGGCTCAAATCGGTTCGATTCAGCTCTAATCGGCTCCATTCGGCTCTAGTCAGCTCGAATAGGCTCTATTCAGCTCGATTCGGCTCTATTAGACTCTACTCAACTCTATTATCTCTTTTCGACTCCACTCGACTCCATGCTACACCATTCTACTCCATCCTAAACTATTCTCTACTGTATTGTATTGTACTCTACCTTACTGTAGTCTATTCTAATTGATTGGATTGGATTGGATTGGAATTGATCAGATTCAATGCAATTCGACGGGATTCGACGCGAAACGGCACGATTCCAACGGGATTCAGTGTGATTCGTCTTGGTTTCTATCCATTTAGCTCTTTTGGGCTCTATTTGGCTCTATTCGGCAATGTTCGACTCTGGTCTACTCTACTCTTCTATACTCTGCTCGTCTCGACCCTATTCTTTCAGTTCTGTTCTCTTCTGTTCTGTTCTACTGCACTCTATTCTACCCTACCCTACCCTAACTTAGCCTACTGTAATCTGTTCTATGCTATTCGACACACTTGAATGGGATTCGACCTGATTCGGGTCATATCGGCTCGATTCATCTCCTTTCTGCTCCATTAAACTCGATTCGGTTCTATTCGGCTCTTTTCCACTCTATTCGGCTCTTTTTGGCAGTATTCGACTCTATTTGAGTCTAGTCGACTCGATTCTTTCTGTTCTGTTCTATTCTACTCTATTCTATTTTTCTCTGCCCTACCCTAACCTTACCTTCCCCACACTAATCTATTTGATTCGATTCGACACATTTCAAACGACTCGACATGATTCATCTCGATTCACCTTGAATTTGGTCAATTCAGCTGTATTCAGCTCTGTTTGGCTCTTTTCGGCTCTCTTCAGCTCAATTTGACTCTATTCTACTGGACCCGACTCTACTTAATTCTATTCTCTTCTTTCTATTGTGTTCTGTTGTGTTGTAGTCTAGCCTCTCCTGCCGTACCCTCCTCTACTCTAATCTATTCGATTCAACGCATTTCGACGCGATTCCATGTGATTAGGCTTGAATCGGCTCGATTTAGCTCTATTTGGCTTGAATTGGGTCAATTCGTCTCGATTCTGCTCAATTCAGCATAATTAGGCTCGAGTGAACCTTATTCAGCCCTGTTCAGCTCTACTCAACCCTTTCTACTTTATTTGTCTCTATTTGGCTCCATTCAACTCCCTTCCACACCATTCTACTCTTTTCTACTCTATTCTATTCTGTTCTAGCCTACTCTACTCTAATCTATTCTAATCGATTCGATTCATCACGATTTGTCTCCTTTCCTCTCCATTCGAATCGATTCGGCTTGAATTGGATCTATTCATCTATATTCTGCACTACCCGACTCTGACTATTCCACTCTACTCAACTCTACTCCGTTCTACTCTTGGTATTCTCTTCTGTTCTACTCTATTCTATTCTTCTGTGCCCTTCCCTACTGAATCCCAGTCTAACCTACACTACTCTAATCTATTCAATTTAATTCGATTCCATTCAGTTTGACACCATTCGACCCGATTTGAGACAATTCGACGGGATTCGGTGAGATTCCGCGAGATTTGATGCGTTTTGGTGGGATTTGATGGAATTCGACGAGATCCGATGCAATAGGATGCAATTAAGTGTGTTTTGGCTCGATTTTGCTGGGTTCAGTTTGTCTCTATTTGGCTCGTTTCAGCTCCACTAGGCTCCATTCATCCCGAATCTGGTCGACTCGACTCGATTCGGCTCATTTTGGCCATATGTGGTCCTATTCAGCGTTATTCGGCTCTATTCAACTCTTTTCTACTCTCTGCATCTGTGTTCGAATCCATTTGACTCCATTCCACACCATTCTATTCCATTCTACACTACTGTACTCTACAAAACCCTGCCCCACCCTACCCTATCCTAATCTAGTCTGCTCTTTTCTAGTCTCCTTTTCTATTTTCTCTATTCCATCCTATGCTACTCTACCATATCCTACACTAAGCTAACCTACCCTGACCTGTGCTGTTCTATTCTATTTCCTTCTATTTTCTGTGTTCCACCGTATGCTTCCCTACCCTATGCTACCCCACCGTACCATAGTCTACTACTTAGGGTTACTCAATAAGGGTCCTAATTAAGGGGAGTAGTTTGGGCAAGGGTACTCCTTAAGGCAAGGGTACTAGTTCAGGCTACTAGTTATGGGCAGGGCACTAGTTAAGGCCAGGCTACTAGTTAAGGCATGGGTACTTGTTGAGGGTACTGGTTAAGGCAAGGGTACCAGTTCAGGCTACTTGTTAAGGACATACTACTAGTGAAGGCAAGGGTACTAGTGAAGACTACTGGTTAAGGCAAGGGTACTTGTTAGGACTACTAGTTAAGGCAAGGGTACTAGATTAGGCTACGTGTTCAGGCAAGGGTACTCGTTCAGATTACTGACTTAGGGTACTATTCAAGACGAGTTGTCTTGGCTACTGCTCTATGCCACTAGTCTAGCTGACTAGTCCAGCTTACTAGTCTAGGCTTCTACTCTAGCCTTCTCTTGTCTACTCTAATGTAGTCTACTTGCATCTACCCTAGTCTTCCTATCATAAACTACCCTACCCTAACCTATTCTAATTGATTCCATTTGATTCGATTCAAAGCATTTCGATGCGACCGGACACCATCACTCTTGAGTTGGCTCGATTCTGCAACATCAGCGCGATTCAGCTCGATTTGGCTCCAATCGCTTCAATTCAGCTCGTTTCCACTCGGTTCAGCCTTATTCGGCCCTATTTGGCTCGATTCGACTCTTTTCTACTCTATTTGTCTCTGTTCGACTCCATTTGACTCCACTCTTCTCCATTCTACGCTATTCTGTTCTACTCTACCCTACGATACTCTAATCTATTCGATTGCATGTGATTCGAAGCAATTCGGTGTGATTCATCTCGTTTTGTTTCCATTTGACTCGATTCGGCCAGAATTGGCTCTATTCAGCTATATCCTGCACTCTTTGACTCTATTGGACTCAATTCTACTCTGCTCTACTTTTGTCTGCTTTACTCTCTCTACTCTACCCTACTGTACTATATTCTATTCTGTACTATTCTGTTCTATTCTACCCACCCGCCCCTCCCCTCCCCTTCCCTAATCTATTTGATTAGATTCGATGTGACGTATTTCCACGCGATTTGACGCGATTAGGCTTGAATCAGCTCGATTCAGTTCGAATCGGCTCTGTTCGGCTCGACTTGGCTCCATTTCACTCCATTCGGCTCGATTAGGCTCGAATTCCATCGATTCTGCTGGATTCTGCTCAATTAGGCCTTAGTTGGGCCTATTCGGCCCTATTCTGCTCTATTAGACTCTTTTGTACTCTATTCATATCTATCCGTCTCTATTGGACTCCGTTCAACTCCATTCCTCACTATTTTCCTCTCTTCTATTCTACCCTTCCCTACCCTAATCTCTTCTAATCGATTCGATTTGATTTGACGCGATTCGAAGCAACCGGACGTGATTCGTCTCGTTTTGTCTCCACTCGGCTCAATTCGGCTATGTTCTCTCTCTTTGACTCTATTCTATTCTGTTGTATTCTTTCTGTTCTGTTCTATTCTCTCCTGTTCTGTGGTACTCTATTCTATTCTACCCTACCCGACCCAACGGCACCCCACCCGAACCTACCCTACTTTAATCTGTTGGATTCAATTCGATTCCGTGCAAAGCGATTTGATAGGACCTGACTGGATTCGGCAAGATCTGAAGGGATTTGATGAGATTCCATGCGACTCGACGTGATTCAGTAGGATTCTCTGAGGTTTGACTCAATTCGAAGTTATTCGACGTGATTCGATGGGATTCGACACGATATGAAGCGATTTGACCTTGTTTGATTCAAAACGATGTGACTCGACTCGATTCGACCTGATTCGATTCGACGCTGTTCGGTGACAGTCAGTGCGATTCTGCTTGATTCCGCTCGATTAGGTGTGATTCGGCAGTATACAGCTCTTTTCGGCTGTATTCAGCTCCATTCGTCTCTATTCAGCTTATTCGGCTCTATTCGACTGTATTCGACTCTACTCTTTTCCACTCGATTCTACTCGATTCTATTCCTTCTATTCTGTTCTAATCTCTTCTATTCCACTCTACTCTGTTCTATTCTCCCCTCCCCTCCCCTCCCCTTCTCTAATCTATACGTCTGGATTGGATTTGACGCGTTGAACGCGATTCGAGGCGATGAAGCTTGAATCGGCTCGATTCGGCTCGATTTGGCTCTATTCGGCTCAGTTAGGCTCCATTCAGCTTGTTTTGGCTTCAATCGCTTCGAATCTGCTCGATTTGGCCTTCTTCGGCCCTATTCTGCTCTATTCGACTCTTTTCTACTCTATTCGTTTCTACTTGACTCCATTCTACTCCATTCTATTCATTCCACACTATTCTACTTTATTCTGCTCTACCCTACCCAACACCACTCTAATTTACTCTACTTGCTTCTACACGATTCCTCTCATTTTGTCTGCATTTGGCTCTATTCAGCTCTATTCTACTCTTCTCTACTCTATTGTATTGTTTCTACTCTGTTCTGTACTATTCTACTCTATTCTACCCTACCCTGTGCTACCCAACTCTAAGGTATTGTAATCCACTTGATTGGATTTGATTCAACCCATTTCAACGCGATTCGGCTCAATTTGGCTCTGTTCAAATCTATTCTACTCTACTCTATTCCCCTCTACTCCACTCTAGCTTACTCTTTTCTGTAGTCGTTCTGTGTCGTTCGGTTCTATTTTGTTGTGTTCTGTTCTGTTTTATTCTATTCTACTCTATTCTACCCTACTCTAGCCTACCCGAACCTCCCCTAGTCTAGTCTATTCAATTGAATTCGAGAAATTTTGACGCGACTAGGGACCGAATCAGTGTGATTCATGTCCATTCGGCTCCATTTGTCTCGAATAGTGTCGATTCAGCTCGATTAGGCTCGATTTGGCTCCATTAGGCTCGATTCACTGGATTCGGCTCGATTTCGCTCAATTCAGCTCGATTTGGCCCTCTTTGGCCCTATTCGGCTCTCTTCAGCTCTTTTCTACTCTACTCGATTCCATTGCACACCATTCTACTCCATTCTATGCTATTCTACTATACCCTACTGTAATTGATTCGATGGGATTCGACGCCATTCGACGCGATTTGTCTCGTTTCGTCTCCATTCAGCTTGATTCGACTCTGTTCTACTCTATTCTACTCTACACTATTCTGCTCAGCTCTACCCTTTTCTACTCTATTCTATTGTATCCTTTCCATTCTCTTCTACTGTGTTCTAGTCTACTCTATTCCATCCTACCCTAATCTAATCTATTCTACTGGATTCGATTCCACGCATCTCCATGCGATTCGGCTCAAATCGGCTCCTTTCCACTCCATTCATCCCCAATCGGCTCAAATCGGTTCGATTCAGCTCTAATCGGCTCCATTCGGCTCTAGTCAGCTCGAATAGGCTCTATTCAGCTCGATTCGGCTCTATTAGACTCTACTCAACTCTATTATCTCTTTTCGACTCCACTCGACTCCATGCTACACCATTCTACTCCATCCTAAACTATTCTCTACTGTATTGTATTGTACTCTACCCTACTCTAGTCTATTCTAATTGATTGGATTGGATTGGATTGGAATTGATCAGATTCAATGCAATTCGACGGGATTCGACGCGAAACGGCACGATTCCAACGGGATTCAGTGTGATTCGTCTTGGTTTCTATCCATTTAGCTCTTTTGGGCTCTATTTGGCTCTATTCGGCAATGTTCGACTCTACTCTACTCTACTCTTCTATACTCTGCTCTTCCCGACCCTATTCTTTCAGTTCTGTTCTCTTCTGTTCTGTTCTACTGCACTCTATTCTACCCTACCCTACCCTAACTTAGCCTACTGTAATCTGTTCTATGCTATTCGACACACTTGAATGGGATTCGACCTGATTCGGGTCATATCGGCTCGATTCATCTCCTTTCTGCTCCATTAAACTCGATTCGGTTCTATTCGGCTCTTTTCCACTCTATTCGGCTCTTTTTGGCAGTATTCGACTCTATTTGAGTCTAGTCGACTCGATTCTTTCTGTTCTGTTCTATTCTACTCTATTCTATTTTTCTCTACCCTACCCTAACCTTACCTTCCCCACACTAATCTATTTGATTCGATTCGACACATTTCAAACGACTCGACATGATTCATCTCGATTCACCTTGAATTTGGTCAATTCAGCTGTATTCAGCTCTGTTTGGCTCTTTTCGGCTCTCTTCAGCTCAATTTGACTCTATTCTACTGGACCCGACTCTACTTAATTCTATTCTCTTCTTTCTATTGTGTTCTGTTGTGTTGTAGTCTAGCCTCTCCTGCCGTACCCTCCTCTACTCTAATCTATTCGATTCAACGCATTTCGACGCGATTCCATGTGATTAGGCTTGAATCGGCTCGATTTAGCTCTATTTGGCTTGAATTGGGTCAATTCGTCTCGATTCTGCTCAATTCAGCATAATTAGGCTCGAGTGAACCTTATTCAGCCCTGTTCAGCTCTACTCAACCCTTTCTACTTTATTTGTCTCTATTTGGCTCCATTCAACTCCCTTCCACACCATTCTACTCTTTTCTACTCTATTCTATTCTGTTCTAGCCTACTCTACTCTAATCTATTCTAATCGATTCGATTCATCACGATTTGTCTCCTTTCCTCTCCATTCGAATCGATTCGGCTTGAATTGGATCTATTCATCTATATTCTGCACTACCCGACTCTGACTATTCCACTCTACTCAACTCTACTCCGTTCTACTCTTGGTATTCTCTTCTGTTCTACTCTATTCTATTCTTCTGTGCCCTTCCCTACTGAATCCCAGTCTAACCTACACTACTCTAATCTATTCAATTTAATTCGATTCCATTCAGTTTGACACCATTCGACCCGATTTGAGACAATTCGACGGGATTCGGTGAGATTCCGCGAGATTTGATGCGTTTTGGTGGGATTTGATGGAATTCGACGAGATCCGATGCAATAGGATGCAATTAAGTGTGTTTTGGCTCGATTTTGCTGGGTTCAGTTTGTCTCTATTTGGCTCGTTTCAGCTCCACTAGGCTCCATTCATCCCGAATCTGGTCGACTCGACTCGATTCGGCTCATTTTGGCCATATGTGGTCCTATTCAGCGTTATTCGGCTCTATTCAACTCTTTTCTACTCTCTGCATCTGTGTTCGAATCCATTTGACTCCATTCCACACCATTCTATTCCATTCTACACTACTGTACTCTACAAAACCCTGCCCCACCCTACCCTATCCTAATCTAGTCTGCTCTTTTCTAGTCTCCTTTTCTATTTTCTCTATTCCATCCTATGCTACTCTACCATATCCTACACTAAGCTAACCTACCCTGACCTGTGCTGTTCTATTCTATTTCCTTCTATTTTCTCTGTTCCACCGTATGCTTCCCTACCCTATGCTACCCCACCGTACCATACTCTACTACTTAGGGTTACTCAATAAGGGTCCTAATTAAGGGGAGTAGTTTGGGCAAGGGTACTCCTTAAGGCAAGGGTACTAGTTCAGGCTACTAGTTATGGGCAGGGCACTAGTTAAGGCCAGGCTACTAGTTAAGGCATGGGTACTTGTTGAGGGTACTGGTTAAGGCAAGGGTACCAGTTCAGGCTACTTGTTAAGGACATACTACTAGTGAAGGCAAGGGTACTAGTGAAGACTACTGGTTAAGGCAAGGGTACTTGTTAGGACTACTAGTTAAGGCAAGGGTACTAGATTAGGCTACGTGTTCAGGCAAGGGTACTCGTTCAGATTACTGACTTAGGGTACTATTCAAGACGAGTTGTCTTGGCTACTGCTCTATGCCACTAGTCTAGCTGACTAGTCCAGCTTACTAGTCTAGGCTTCTACTCTAGCCTTCTCTTGTCTACTCTAATGTAGTCTACTTGCATCTACCCTAGTCTTCCTATCATAAACTACCCTACCCTAACCTATTCTAATTGATTCCATTTGATTCGATTCAAAGCATTTCGATGCGACCGGACACCATCACTCTTGAGTTGGCTCGATTCTGCAACATCAGCGCGATTCAGCTCGATTTGGCTCCAATCGCTTCAATTCAGCTCGTTTCCACTCGGTTCAGCCTTATTCGGCCCTATTTGGCTCGATTCGACTCTTTTCTACTCTATTTGTCTCTGTTCGACTCCATTTGACTCCACTCTTCTCCATTCTACGCTATTCTGTTCTACTCTACCCTACGATACTCTAATCTATTCGATTGCATGTGATTCGAAGCAATTCGGTGTGATTCATCTCGTTTTGTTTCCATTTGACTCGATTCGGCCAGAATTGGCTCTATTCAGCTATATCCTGCACTCTTTGACTCTATTGGACTCAATTCTACTCTGCTCTACTTTTGTCTGCTTTACTCTCTCTACTCTACCCTACTGTACTATATTCTATTCTGTACTATTCTGTTCTATTCTACCCACCCGCCCCTCCCCTCCCCTTCCCTAATCTATTTGATTAGATTCGATGTGACGTATTTCCACGCGATTTGACGCGATTAGGCTTGAATCAGCTCGATTCAGTTCGAATCGGCTCTGTTCGGCTCGACTTGGCTCCATTTCACTCCATTCGGCTCGATTAGGCTCGAATTCCATCGATTCTGCTGGATTCTGCTCAATTAGGCCTTAGTTGGGCCTATTCGGCCCTATTCTGCTCTATTAGACTCTTTTGTACTCTATTCATATCTATCCGTCTCTATTGGACTCCGTTCAACTCCATTCCTCACTATTTTCCTCTCTTCTATTCTACCCTTCCCTACCCTAATCTCTTCTAATCGATTCGATTTGATTTGACGCGATTCGAAGCAACCGGACGTGATTCGTCTCGTTTTGTCTCCACTCGGCTCAATTCGGCTATGTTCTCTCTCTTTGACTCTATTCTATTCTGTTGTATTCTTTCTGTTCTGTTCTATTCTCTCCTGTTCTGTGGTACTCTATTCTATTCTACCCTACCCGACCCAACGGCACCCCACCCGAACCTACCCTACTTTAATCTGTTGGATTCAATTCGATTCCGTGCAAAGCGATTTGATAGGACCTGACTGGATTCGGCAAGATCTGAAGGGATTTGATGAGATTCCATGCGACTCGACGTGATTCAGTAGGATTCTCTGAGGTTTGACTCAATTCGAAGTTATTCGACGTGATTCGATGGGATTCGACACGATATGAAGCGATTTGACCTTGTTTGATTCAAAACGATGTGACTCGACTCGGTTCGACCTGATTCGATTCGACGCTGTTCGGTGACAGTCAGTGCGATTCTGCTTGATTCCGCTCGATTAGGTGTGATTCGGCAGTATACAGCTCTTTTCGGCTGTATTCAGCTCCATTCGTCTCTATTCAGCTTATTCGGCTCTATTCGACTGTATTCGACTCTACTCTTTTCCACTCGATTCTACTCGATTCTATTCCTTCTATTCTGTTCTAATCTCTTCTATTCCACTCTACTCTGTTCTATTCTCCCCTCCCCTCCCCTCCCCTTCTCTAATCTATACGTCTGGATTGGATTTGACGCGTTGAACGCGATTCGAGGCGATGAAGCTTGAATCGGCTCGATTCGGCTCGATTTGGCTCTATTCGGCTCAGTTAGGCTCCATTCAGCTTGTTTTGGCTTCAATCGCTTCGAATCTGCTCGATTTGGCCTTCTTCGGCCCTATTCTGCTCTATTCGACTCTTTTCTACTCTATTCGTTTCTACTTGACTCCATTCTACTCCATTCTATTCATTCCACACTATTCTACTTTATTCTGCTCTACCCTACCCAACACCACTCTAATTTACTCTACTTGCTTCTACACGATTCCTCTCATTTTGTCTGCATTTGGCTCTATTCAGCTCTATTCTACTCTTCTCTACTCTATTGTATTGTTTCTACTCTGTTCTGTACTATTCTACTCTATTCTACCCTACCCTGTGCTACCCAACTCTAAGGTATTGTAATCCACTTGATTGGATTTGATTCAACCCATTTCAACGCAATTCAGCTCAATTTGGCTCTGTTCAAATCTATTCTACTCTACTCTATTCCCCTCTACTCCACTCTAGCTTACTCTTTTCTGTAGTCGTTCTGTGTTGTTCTGTTCTATTTTGTTGTGTTCTGTTCTGTTTTATTCTATTCTACTCTATTCTACCCTACTCTAGCCTACCCGAACCTCCCCTACTCTAGTCTATTCAATTGAATTCGAGAAATTTTGACGTGACTAGGGGCCGAATCGGTGTGATTCATGTCCATTCGGCTCCATTTGTCTCGAATAGTGTCGATTCAGCTTGATTAGGCTCGATTTGGCTCCATTAGGCTCGATTCACTGGATTCGGCTCGATTTCGCTCAATTCAGCTCGATTTGGCCCTCTTTGGCCCTATTCGGCTCTCTTCAGCTCTTTTCTACTCTACTCGATTCCATTGCACACCATTCTACTCCATTCTATGCTATTCTACTATACCCTACTGTAATTGATTCGATGGGATTCGACGCCATTCGACGCGATTTGTCTCGTTTCGTCTCCATTCAGCTTGATTCGACTCTGTTCTACTCTATTCTACTCTACACTATTCTGCTCAGCTCTACCCTTTTCTACTCTATTCTATTGTATCCTTTCCATTCTCTTCTACTGTGTTCTAGTCTACTCTATTCCATCCTACCCTAATCTAATCTATTCTGCTGGATTCGATTCCACGCATCTCCATGCCATTCGGCTCAAATCGGCTCCTTTCCACTCCATTCATCCCCAATCGGCTCAAATCGGTTCGATTCAGCTCTAATCGGCTCCATTCGGCTCTAGTCAGCTCGAATAGGCTCTATTCAGCTCGATTCGGCTCTATTAGACTCTACTCAACTCTATTATCTCTTTTCGACTCCACTCGACTCCATGCTACACCATTCTACTCCATCCTAAACTATTCTCTACTGTATTGTATTGTACTCTACCCTACTCTAGTCTATTCTAATTGATTGGATTGGATTGGATTGGAATTGATCAGATTCAATGCAATTCGACGGGATTCGACGCGAAACGGCACGATTCCAACGGGATTCAGTGCGATTCGTCTTGGTTTCTATCCATTTAGCTCTTTTGGGCTCTATTTGGCTCTATTCGGCAATGTTCGACTCTACTCTACTCTATTCTTCTATACTCTGCTCTTCCCGACCCTATTCTTTCAGTTCTGTTCTCTTCTGTTCTGTTCTACTGCACTCTATTCTACCCTACCCTACCCTAACTTAGCCTACTGTAATCTGTTCTATGCTATTCGACACACTTGAATGGGATTCGACCTGATTCGGGTCATATCGGCTCGATTCATCTCCTTTCTGCTCCATTAAACTCGATTCGGTTCTATTCGGCTCTTTTCCACTCTATTCGGCTCTTTTTGGCAGTATTCGACTCTATTTGAGTCTAGTCGACTCGATTCTTTCTGTTCTGTTCTATTCTACTCTATTCTATTTTTCTCTACCCTACCCTAACCTTACCTTCCCCACACTAATCTATTTGATTCGATTCGACACATTTCAAACGACTCGACATGATTCATCTCGATTCACCTTGAATTTGGTCAATTCAGCTGTATTCAGCTCTGTTTGGCTCTTTTCGGCTCTCTTCAGCTCAATTTGACTCTATTCTACTGGACCCGACTCTACTTAATTCTATTCTCTTCTTTCTAGTGTGTTCTGTTGTGTTGTAGTCTAGCCTCTCCTGCCGTACCCTCCTCTACTCTAATCTATTCGATTCAACGCATTTCGACGCGATTCCATGTGATTAGGCTTGAATCGGCTCGATTTAGCTCTATTTGGCTTGAATTGGGTCAATTCGTCTCGATTCTGCTCAATTCAGCATAATTAGGCTCGAGTGAACCTTATTCAGCCCTGTTCAGCTCTACTCAACCCTTTCTACTTTATTTGTCTCTATTTGGCTCCATTCAACTCCCTTCCACACCATTCTACTCTTTTCTACTCTATTCTATTCTGTTCTAGCCTACTCTACTCTAATCTATTCTAATCGATTCGATTCATCACGATTTGTCTCCTTTCCTCTCCGTTCGAATCGATTCGGCTTGAATTGGATCTATTCATCTATATTCTGCACTACCCGACTCTGACTATTCCACTCTACTCAACTCTACTCCGTTCTACTCTTGGTATTCTCTTCTGTTCTACTCTATTCTATTCTTCTGTGCCCTTCCCTACTGAATCCCAGTCTAACCTACACTACTCTAATCTATTCAATTTAATTCGATTCCATTCAGTTTGACACCATTCGACCCGATTTGAGACAATTCGACGGGATTCGGTGAGATTCCGCGAGATTTGATGCGTTTTGGTGGGATTTGATGGAATTCGACGAGATCCGATGCAATAGGATGCAATTAAGTGTGTTTTGGCTCGATTTTGCTGGGTTCAGTTTGTCTCTATTTGGCTCGTTTCAGCTCCACTAGGCTCCATTCATCCCGAATCTGGTCGACTCGACTCGATTCGGCTCATTTTGGCCATATGTGGTCCTATTCAGCGTTATTCGGCTGTATTCAACTCTTTTCTACTCTCTGCATCTGTGTTCGAATCCATTTGACTCCATTCCACACCATTCTATTCCATTCTACACTACTGTACTCTACAAAACCCTCCCCCACCCTAGCCTATCCTAATCTAGTCTGCTCTTTTCTAGTCTCCTTTTCTATTTTCTCTATTCCATCCTATGCTACTCTACCATATCCTACACTAAGCTAACCTACCCTGACCTGTGCTGTTCTATTCTATTTCCTTCTATTTTCTGTGTTCCACCGTATGCTTCCCTACCCTATGCTACCCCACCGTACCATAGTCTACTACTTAGGGTTACTCAATAAGGGTCCTAATTAAGGGGAGTAGTTTGGGCAAGGGTACTCCTTAAGGCAAGGGTACTAGTTCAGGCTACTAGTTATGGGCAGGGCACTAGTTAAGGCCAGGCTACTAGTTAAGGCATGGGTACTTGTTGAGGGTACTGGTTAAGGCAAGGGTACCAGTTCAGGCTACTTGTTAAGGACATACTACTAGTGAAGGCAAGGGTACTAGTGAAGACTACTGGTTAAGGCAAGGGTACTTGT
Organism: Loxodonta africana; assembly: GCF_030014295.1. Lineage (NCBI taxonomy): Eukaryota > Metazoa > Chordata > Mammalia > Proboscidea > Elephantidae > Loxodonta > Loxodonta africana. The sequence goes on from NW_026975015.1 coordinate 169,327, forward strand.
TAGGACTACTAGTTAAGGCAAGGGTACTAGATTAGGCTACGTGTTCAGGCAAGGGTACTCGTTCAGATTACTGACTTAGGGTACTATTCAAGACGAGTTGTCTTGGCTACTGCTCTATGCCACTAGTCTAGCTGACTAGTCCAGCTTACTAGTCTAGGCTTCTACTCTAGCCTTCTCTTGTCTACTCTAATGTAGTCTACTTGCATCTACCCTAGTCTTCCTATCATAAACTACCCTACCCTAACCTATTCTAATTGATTCCATTTGATTCGATTCAAAGCATTTCGATGCGACCGGACACCATCACTCTTGAGTTGGCTCGATTCTGCAACATCAGCGCGATTCAGCTCGATTTGGCTCCAATCGCTTCAATTCAGCTCGTTTCCACTCGGTTCAGCCTTATTCGGCCCTATTTGGCTCGATTCGACTCTTTTCTACTCTATTTGTCTCTGTTCGACTCCATTTGACTCCACTCTTCTCCATTCTACGCTATTCTGTTCTACTCTACCCTACGATACTCTAATCTATTCGATTGCATGTGATTCGAAGCAATTCGGTGTGATTCATCTCGTTTTGTTTCCATTTGACTCGATTCGGCCAGAATTGGCTCTATTCAGCTATATCCTGCACTCTTTGACTCTATTGGACTCAATTCTACTCTGCTCTACTTTTGTCTGCTTTACTCTCTCTACTCTACCCTACTGTACTATATTCTATTCTGTACTATTCTGTTCTATTCTACCCACCCGCCCCTCCCCTCCCCTTCCCTAATCTATTTGATTAGATTCGATGTGACGTATTTCCACGCGATTTGACGCGATTAGGCTTGAATCAGCTCGATTCAGTTCGAATCGGCTCTGTTCGGCTCGACTTGGCTCCATTTCACTCCATTCGGCTCGATTAGGCTCGAATTCCATCGATTCTGCTGGATTCTGCTCAATTAGGCCTTAGTTGGGCCTATTCGGCCCTATTCTGCTCTATTAGACTCTTTTGTACTCTATTCATATCTATCCGTCTCTATTGGACTCCGTTCAACTCCATTCCTCACTATTTTCCTCTCTTCTATTCTACCCTTCCCTACCCTAATCTCTTCTAATCGATTCGATTTGATTTGACGCGATTCGAAGCAACCGGACGTGATTCGTCTCGTTTTGTCTCCACTCGGCTCAATTCGGCTATGTTCTCTCTCTTTGACTCTATTCTATTCTGTTGTATTCTTTCTGTTCTGTTCTATTCTCTCCTGTTCTGTGGTACTCTATTCTATTCTACCCTACCCGACCCAACGGCACCCCACCCGAACCTACCCTACTTTAATCTGTTGGATTCAATTCGATTCCGTGCAAAGCGATTTGATAGGACCTGACTGGATTCGGCAAGATCTGAAGGGATTTGATGAGATTCCATGCGACTCGACGTGATTCAGTAGGATTCTCTGAGGTTTGACTCAATTCGAAGTTATTCGACGTGATTCGATGGGATTCGACACGATATGAAGCGATTTGACCTTGTTTGATTCAAAACGATGTGACTCGACTCGGTTCGACCTGATTCGATTCGACGCTGTTCGGTGACAGTCAGTGCGATTCTGCTTGATTCCGCTCGATTAGGTGTGATTCGGCAGTATACAGCTCTTTTCGGCTGTATTCAGCTCCATTCGTCTCTATTCAGCTTATTCGGCTCTATTCGACTGTATTCGACTCTACTCTTTTCCACTCGATTCTACTCGATTCTATTCCTTCTATTCTGTTCTAATCTCTTCTATTCCACTCTACTCTGTTCTATTCTCCCCTCCCCTCCCCTCCCCTTCTCTAATCTATACGTCTGGATTGGATTTGACGCGTTGAACGCGATTCGAGGCGATGAAGCTTGAATCGGCTCGATTCGGCTCGATTTGGCTCTATTCGGCTCAGTTAGGCTCCATTCAGCTTGTTTTGGCTTCAATCGCTTCGAATCTGCTCGATTTGGCCTTCTTCGGCCCTATTCTGCTCTATTCGACTCTTTTCTACTCTATTCGTTTCTACTTGACTCCATTCTACTCCATTCTATTCATTCCACACTATTCTACTTTATTCTGCTCTACCCTACCCAACACCACTCTAATTTACTCTACTTGCTTCTACACGATTCCTCTCATTTTGTCTGCATTTGGCTCTATTCAGCTCTATTCTACTCTTCTCTACTCTATTGTATTGTTTCTACTCTGTTCTGTACTATTCTACTCTATTCTACCCTACCCTGTGCTACCCAACTCTAAGGTATTGTAATCCACTTGATTGGATTTGATTCAACCCATTTCAACGCGATTCGGCTCAATTTGGCTCTGTTCAAATCTATTCTACTCTACTCTATTCCCCTCTACTCCACTCTAGCTTACTCTTTTCTGTAGTCGTTCTGTGTCGTTCGGTTCTATTTTGTTGTGTTCTGTTCTGTTTTATTCTATTCTACTCTATTCTACCCTACTCTAGCCTACCCGAACCTCCCCTAGTCTAGTCTATTCAATTGAATTCGAGAAATTTTGACGCGACTAGGGACCGAATCAGTGTGATTCATGTCCATTCGGCTCCATTTGTCTCGAATAGTGTCGATTCAGCTCGATTAGGCTCGATTTGGCTCCATTAGGCTCGATTCACTGGATTCGGCTCGATTTCGCTCAATTCAGCTCGATTTGGCCCTCTTTGGCCCTCTTCGGCTCTCTTCAGCTCTTTTCTACTCTACTCGATTCCATTGCACACCATTCTACTCCATTCTACGCTCTTCTACTATACCCTACTGTAATTGATTCGATGGGATTCGACGCCATTCGACGCGATTTGTCTCGTTTCGTCTCCATTCAGCTTGATTCGACTCTGTTCTACTCTACTCTATTCTACTCTACACTATTCTGCTCTGCTCTACCCTTTTCTACTCTATTCTATTGTATCCTTTCCATTCTCTTCTACTGTGTTCAAGTCTACTCTATTCCATCCTACCCTAATCTAATCTATTCTACTGGATTCGATTCCACGCATCTCCATGCGATTCGGCTCAAATCGGCTCCTTTCCACTCCATTCATCCCCAATCGGCTCAAATCGGTTCGATTCAGCTCTAATCGGCTCCATTCGGCTCTAGTCAGCTCGAATAGGCTCTGTTCAGCTCTATTCGGCTCTATTAGACTCTACTCAACTCTATTATCTCTTTTCGACTCCACTCGACTCCATGCTACACCATTCTACTCCATCCTAAACTATTCTCTACTGTATTGTATTGTACTCTACCCTACTCTAGTCTATTCTAATTGATTGGATTGGATTGGATTGGAATTGATCAGATTCAATGCAATTCGACGGGATTCGACGCGAAACGGCACGATTCCAACGGGATTCAGTGCGATTCGTCTTGGTTTCTATCCATTTAGCTCTTTTGGGCTCTATTTGGCTCTATTCGGCAATGTTCGACTCTACTCTACTCTATTCTTCTATACTCTGCTCTTCCCGACCCTATTCTTTCAGTTCTGTTCTCTTCTGTTCTGTTCTACTGCACTCTATTCTACCCTACCCTACCCTAACTTAGCCTACTGTAATCTGTTCTATGCTATTCGACACACTTGAATGGGATTCGACCTGATTCGGGTCATATCGGCTCGATTCATCTCCTTTCTGCTCCATTAAACTCGATTCGGTTCTATTCGGCTCTTTTCCACTCTATTCGGCTCTTTTTGGCAGTATTCGACTCTATTTGAGTCTAGTCGACTCGATTCTTTCTGTTCTGTTCTATTCTACTCTATTCTATTTTTCTCTACCCTACCCTAACCTTACCTTCCCCACACTAATCTATTTGATTCGATTCGACACATTTCAAACGACTCGACATGATTCATCTCGATTCACCTTGAATTTGGTCAATTCAGCTGTATTCAGCTCTGTTTGGCTCTTTTCGGCTCTCTTCAGCTCAATTTGACTCTATTCTACTGGACCCGACTCTACTTAATTCTATTCTCTTCTTTCTAGTGTGTTCTGTTGTGTTGTAGTCTAGCCTCTCCTGCCGTACCCTCCTCTACTCTAATCTATTCGATTCAACGCATTTCGACGCGATTCCATGTGATTAGGCTTGAATCGGCTCGATTTAGCTCTATTTGGCTTGAATTGGGTCAATTCGTCTCGATTCTGCTCAATTCAGCATAATTAGGCTCGAGTGAACCTTATTCAGCCCTGTTCAGCTCTACTCAACCCTTTCTACTTTATTTGTCTCTATTTGGCTCCATTCAACTCCCTTCCACACCATTCTACTCTTTTCTACTCTATTCTATTCTGTTCTAGCCTACTCTACTCTAATCTATTCTAATCGATTCGATTCATCACGATTTGTCTCCTTTCCTCTCCGTTCGAATCGATTCGGCTTGAATTGGATCTATTCATCTATATTCTGCACTACCCGACTCTGACTATTCCACTCTACTCAACTCTACTCCGTTCTACTCTTGGTATTCTCTTCTGTTCTACTCTATTCTATTCTTCTGTGCCCTTCCCTACTGAATCCCAGTCTAACCTACACTACTCTAATCTATTCAATTTAATTCGATTCCATTCAGTTTGACACCATTCGACCCGATTTGAGACAATTCGACGGGATTCGGTGAGATTCCGCGAGATTTGATGCGTTTTGGTGGGATTTGATGGAATTCGACGAGATCCGATGCAATAGGATGCAATTAAGTGTGTTTTGGCTCGATTTTGCTGGGTTCAGTTTGTCTCTATTTGGCTCGTTTCAGCTCCACTAGGCTCCATTCATCCCGAATCTGGTCGACTCGACTCGATTCGGCTCATTTTGGCCATATGTGGTCCTATTCAGCGTTATTCGGCTGTATTCAACTCTTTTCTACTCTCTGCATCTGTGTTCGAATCCATTTGACTCCATTCCACACCATTCTATTCCATTCTACACTACTGTACTCTACAAAACCCTCCCCCACCCTACCCTATCCTAATCTAGTCTGCTCTTTTCTAGTCTCCTTTTCTATTTTCTCTATTCCATCCTATGCTACTCTACCATATCCTACACTAAGCTAACCTACCCTGACCTGTGCTGTTCTATTCTATTTCCTTCTATTTTCTGTGTTCCACCGTATGCTTCCCTACCCTATGCTACCCCACCGTACCATAGTCTACTACTTAGGGTTACTCAATAAGGGTCCTAATTAAGGGGAGTAGTTTGGGCAAGGGTACTCCTTAAGGCAAGGGTACTAGTTCAGGCTACTAGTTATGGGCAGGGCACTAGTTAAGGCCAGGCTACTAGTTAAGGCATGGGTACTTGTTGAGGGTACTGGTTAAGGCAAGGGTACCAGTTCAGGCTACTTGTTAAGGACATACTACTAGTGAAGGCAAGGGTACTAGTGAAGACTACTGGTTAAGGCAAGGGTACTTGTTAGGACTACTAGTTAAGGCAAGGGTACTAGATTAGGCTACGTGTTCAGGCAAGGGTACTCGTTCAGATTACTGACTTAGGGTACTATTCAAGACGAGTTGTCTTGGCTACTGCTCTATGCCACTAGTCTAGCTGACTAGTCCAGCTTACTAGTCTAGGCTTCTACTCTAGCCTTCTCTTGTCTACTCTAATGTAGTCTACTTGCATCTACCCTAGTCTTCCTATCATAAACTACCCTACCCTAACCTATTCTAATTGATTCCATTTGATTCGATTCAAAGCATTTCGATGCGACCGGACACCATCACTCTTGAGTTGGCTCGATTCTGCAACATCAGCGCGATTCAGCTCGATTTGGCTCCAATCGCTTCAATTCAGCTCGTTTCCACTCGGTTCAGCCTTATTCGGCCCTATTTGGCTCGATTCGACTCTTTTCTACTCTATTTGTCTCTGTTCGACTCCATTTGACTCCACTCTTCTCCATTCTACGCTATTCTGTTCTACTTTACCCTACGATACTCTAATCTATTCGATTGCATGTGATTCGAAGCAATTCGGTGTGATTCATCTCGTTTTGTTTCCATTTGACTCGATTCGGCCAGAATTGGCTCTATTCAGCTATATCCTGCACTCTTTGACTCTATTGGACTCAATTCTACTCTGCTCTACTTTTGTCTGCTTTACTCTCTCTACTCTACCCTACTGTACTATATTCTATTCTGTACTATTCTGTTCTATTCTACCCACCCGCCCCTCCCCTCCCCTTCCCTAATCTATTTGATTAGATTCGATGTGACGTATTTCCACGCGATTTGACGCGATTAGGCTTGAATCAGCTCGATTCAGTTCGAATCGGCTCTGTTCGGCTCGACTTGGCTCCATTTCACTCCATTCGGCTCGATTAGGCTCGAATTCCATCGATTCTGCTGGATTCTGCTCAATTAGGCCTTAGTTGGGCCTATTCGGCCCTATTCTGCTCTATTAGACTCTTTTGTACTCTATTCATATCTATCCGTCTCTATTGGACTCCGTTCAACTCCATTCCTCACTATTTTCCTCTCTTCTATTCTACCCTTCCCTACCCTAATCTCTTCTAATCGATTCGATTTGATTTGACGCGATTCGAAGCAACCGGACGTGATTCGTCTCGTTTTGTCTCCACTCGGCTCAATTCGGCTATGTTCTCTCTCTTTGACTCTATTCTATTCTGTTGTATTCTTTCTGTTCTGTTCTATTCTCTCCTGTTCTGTGGTACTCTATTCTATTCTACCCTACCCGACCCAACGGCACCCCACCCGAACCTACCCTACTTTAATCTGTTGGATTCAATTCGATTCCGTGCAAAGCGATTTGATAGGACCTGACTGGATTCGGCAAGATCTGAAGGGATTTGATGAGATTCCATGCGACTCGACGTGATTCAGTAGGATTCTCTGAGGTTTGACTCAATTCGAAGTTATTCGACGTGATTCGATGGGATTCGACACGATATGAAGCGATTTGACCTTGTTTGATTCAAAACGATGTGACTCGACTCGGTTCGACCTGATTCGATTCGACGCTGTTCGGTGACAGTCAGTGCGATTCTGCTTGATTCCGCTCGATTAGGTGTGATTCGGCAGTATACAGCTCTTTTCGGCTGTATTCAGCTCCATTCGTCTCTATTCAGCTTATTCGGCTCTATTCGACTGTATTCGACTCTACTCTTTTCCACTCGATTCTACTCGATTCTATTCCTTCTATTCTGTTCTAATCTCTTCTATTCCACTCTACTCTGTTCTATTCTCCCCTCCCCTCCCCTCCCCTTCTCTAATCTATACGTCTGGATTGGATTTGACGCGTTGAACGCGATTCGAGGCGATGAAGCTTGAATCGGCTCGATTCGGCTCGATTTGGCTCTATTCGGCTCAGTTAGGCTCCATTCAGCTTGTTTTGGCTTCAATCGCTTCGAATCTGCTCGATTTGGCCTTCTTCGGCCCTATTCTGCTCTATTCGACTCTTTTCTACTCTATTCGTTTCTACTTGACTCCATTCTACTCCATTCTATTCATTCCACACTATTCTACTTTATTCTGCTCTACCCTACCCAACACCACTCTAATTTACTCTACTTGCTTCTACACGATTCCTCTCATTTTGTCTGCATTTGGCTCTATTCAGCTCTATTCTACTCTTCTCTACTCTATTGTATTGTTTCTACTCTGTTCTGTACTATTCTACTCTATTCTACCCTACCCTGTGCTACCCAACTCTAAGGTATTGTAATCCACTTGATTGGATTTGATTCAACCCATTTCAACGCGATTCGGCTCAATTTGGCTCTGTTCAAATCTATTCTACTCTACTCTATTCCCCTCTACTCCACTCTAGCTTACTCTTTTCTGTAGTCGTTCTGTGTCGTTCGGTTCTATTTTGTTGTGTTCTGTTCTGTTTTATTCTATTCTACTCTATTCTACCCTACTCTAGCCTACCCGAACCTCCCCTAGTCTAGTCTATTCAATTGAATTCGAGAAATTTTGACGCGACTAGGGACCGAATCAGTGTGATTCATGTCCATTCGGCTCCATTTGTCTCGAATAGTGTCGATTCAGCTCGATTAGGCTCGATTTGGCTCCATTAGGCTCGATTCACTGTATTCGGGTCGATTTCGCTCAATTCAGCTCGATTTGGCCCTCTTTGGCCCTCTTCGGCTCTCTTCAGCTCTTTTCTACTCTACTCGATTCCATTGCACACCATTCTACTCCATTCTACGCTCTTCTACTATACCCTACTGTAATTGATTCGATGGGATTCGACGCCATTCGACGCGATTTGTCTCGTTTCGTCTCCATTCAGCTTGATTCGACTCTGTTCTACTCTACTCTATTCTACTCTACACTATTCTGCTCTGCTCTACCCTTTTCTACTCTATTCTATTGTATCCTTTCCATTCTCTTCTACTGTGTTCAAGTCTACTCTATTCCATCCTACCCTAATCTAATCTATTCTACTGGATTCGATTCCACGCATCTCCATGCGATTCGGCTCAAATCGGCTCCTTTCCACTCCATTCATCCCCAATCGGCTCAAATCGGTTCGATTCAGCTCTAATCGGCTCCATTCGGCTCTAGTCAGCTCGAATAGGCTCTGTTCAGCTCTATTCGGCTCTATTAGACTCTACTCAACTCTATTATCTCTTTTCGACTCCACTCGACTCCATGCTACACCATTCTACTCCATCCTAAACTATTCTCTACTGTATTGTATTGTACTCTCCCGTCCTGTAGTCTATTCTAATTGATTGGATTGGATTGGATTGGAATTGATCAGATTCAATGCAATTCGACCGGATTCGACGCGATACGGCACGATTCCACGGGATTCGGCGTGATTCGTCTTGGTTTCTATCCATTTAGCTCTTTTGGGCTCTATTTGGCTCTATTCGGCAATGTTCGACTCTACTCTACTCTACTCTTCTATACTCTGCTCTTCTCGACCCTATTCTTTCAGTTCTGTTCTCTTCTGTTCTGTTCTACTGCACTCTATTCTACCCTACCCTACCCTAACTTAGCCTACTGTAATCTGTTCTATGCTATTCGACACACTTGAATGGGATTCGACCTGATTCGGGTCATATCGGCTCGATTCATCTCCTTTCTGCTCCATTAAACTCGATTCGGTTCTATTCGGCTCTTTTCCACTCTATTCGGCTCTTTTTGGCAGTATTCGACTCTATTTGACTCTAGTCGACTCGATTCTTTCTGTTCTGTTCTATTCTACTCTATTCTATTCTTCTCTACCCTACCCTAACCCTACCTTCCCCACACTAATCTATTTGATTCGATTCGACACATTTCAAACGACTCGACATGATTCATCTCGATTCACCTTGAATTTGGTCAATTCGGCTCTATTCAGCTCTGTTTGGCTCTTTTCGGCTCTCTTCAACTCGATTTGACTCTATTCTACTGGACCCGACTCTACTTAATTCTATTCTCTTCTTTCTCTTGTGTTCTGTTGTGTTGTAGTCTAGCCTCTGCTACCGTACCCTTCTCTACTCTAATCTATTCGATTCAACGCATTTCGACGCGATTCCATGTGATTAGGCTTGAATCGGCTCGATTTAGCTTTATTTGGCTTGAATTGGGTCAATTCGTCTCGATCCTGCTCAATTCAGCATAATTAGGCTCCAGTGAACCTTATTCAGCCCTGTTCAGCTCTACTCAACCCTTTCTACTTTATTTGTCTCTATTTGGCTCCATTCAACTCCATTCCACACCACTCTACTCTTTTCTACTCTATTCTATTCTGTTCTACCCTACCCTACTCTAATCTATTCTAATCGATTCGATTCATCACGATTTGTCTCCTTTCCTCTCCATTCGAATCGATTCGGCTTGAATTGGATCTATTCATCTATATTCTGCACTACCCGACTCTGACTATTCCACTCTACTCAACTCTACTCCGTTCTACTCTTGGTATTCTCTTCTGTTCTACTCTATTCTATTCTTCTGTGCCCTTCCCTACTGAATCCCAGTCTAACCTACACTACTCTAATCTATTCAATTTAATTCGATTCCATTCAGTTTGACACCATTCGACCCGATTTGAGACAATTCGACGGGATTCGGTGAGATTCCGCGAGATTTGATGCGTTTTGGTGGGATTTGATGGAATTCGACGAGATCCGATGCAATAGGATGCAATTAAGTGTGTTTTGGCTCGATTTTGCTGGGTTCAGTTTGTCTCTATTTGGCTCATTTCAGCTCCACTAGGCTCCATTCATCCCGAATCTGGTCGACTCGACTCGATTCGGCTCATTTTGGCCATATTTGGTCCTATTCAGCGTTATTCGGCTCTATTCAACTCTTTTCTACTCTCTTCATCTGTGTTCGAATCCATTTGACTCCATTCCACACCATTCTATTCCGTTCTACACTACTGTATTCTACAAAACCCTCCCCCACCCTACCCTATCCTAATCTAGTCTGCTCTTTTCTAGTCTCCTTTTCTATTTTCTCTATTCCATCCTATGCTACTCTACCATACCCTGCACTAAGCTAACGTACCCTGACCTATGCTGTTCTATTCTATTTCCTTCTATTTTCTGTGTTCCACCGTATGCTTCCCTACCCTATGCTACCCCACCGTACCATACTCTACTACTTAGGGTTACTCAATAAGGGTCCTAATTAAGGGGAGTAGTTCGGGCAAGGGTACTCCTTAAGGCAAGTGTACTAGTTCAGGCTACTAGTTAAGGCCAGGGTACTAGTTAAGGCCAGGCTACTAGTTAAGGCATGGGTACTTGTTGAGGGTACTGGTTAAGGCAAGGGTACCAGTTCAGGCTACTTGTTAAGGACGTACTACTAGTGAAGGCAAGGGTACTAGTGAAGACTACTGGTTAAGGCAAGGGTACTTGTTAGGACTACTAGTTAAGGCAAGGGTACTAGATTAGGCTAAGAGTTCAGGCAAGGGTACTCGTTCAGATTACTGACTTAGGGTACTCTTCAAGACTAGTTGTCTAGGCTACTGCTCTATGCCACTAGTCTAGCTGACTAGTCCAGCTTACTAGTCTAGGCTTCTACTCTAGCCTTCTCTTGTCTACTCTAATGTAGTCTACTTGCATCTACCCTAGTCTTCCTATCATAAACTACCCTACCCTAACCTATTCTAATCGATTCCATTTGATTCGATTCAAAGCATTTCGATGCGACCGGACACCATCACGCTTGAGTCGGCTCGATTCCGCAACATCAGCTCGATTCAGCTCGATTTGGCTCGAATCGCTTCAATTCAGCTCGTTTCCACTCGGTTCAGCCTTATTCGGCCCTATTTGGCTCGATTCGACTCTTTTCTACTCTATTTGTCTCTGTTCGACTCCATTTGACTCCACTCTTCTCCATTCTACGCTATTCTACTCTATTCTGTTCTACTCTACCCTACGATACTCCAATCTATTCGATTGGATGCGATTCGAAGCAATTTGGTGTGATTCATCTCGTTTTGTTTCCATTTGACTCGATTCGGCCAGAATTGGCTCTATTCAGCTATATCCTGCACTCTTTGACTCTATTGGACTCAATTCTACTCTGCTCTACTCTTGTCTGCTTTACTCTCTCTACTCTACCCTACTGTACTATATTCTATTCTGTACTATTCTGTTCTATTCTACCCACCCGCCCCTCCCCTACCCTTCCCTAATCTATTTGATTAGATTCGATGTGACGTATTTCCACGCGATTTGACGCGATTAGGCTTGAATCAGCTCGATTCAGTTCGAATCGGCTCTACTCGGCTCGACTTGGCTCCATTTCACTCCATTCGGCTCGATTAGGCTCGAATTCCATCGATTCTGCTGGATTCTGCTCAATTAGGCCTTATTTGGGCCTATTCGGCCCTATTCTGCTCTATTAGACTCTTTTGTACTCTATTCATATCTATCCGTCTCTATTGGACTCCGTTCAACTCCATTCCTCACTATTTTCCTCTCTTCTATTCTACCCTTCCCTACCCTAATCTCTTCTAATCGATTCGATTTGATTTGACGCGATTCGAAGCAACCGGACGTGATTCGTCTCGTTTTGTCTCCACTCGGCTCAATTCGGCTATGTTCTCTCTCTTTGACTCTATTCTATTCTGTTGTATTCTTTCTGTTCTGTTCTATTCTCTCCTGTTCTGTGGTACTCTATTCTATTCTACCCTACCCGACCCAACGGCACCCCACCCGAACCTACCCTACTTTAATCTATTGGATTCAATTCGATTCCGTGCAAAGCGATTTGATAGGACTTGACTGGATTCGGCAAGATCTGAAGGGATTTGATGAGATTCCATGCGACTCGACGTGATTCAGTAGGATTCTCTGAGGTTTGACGCAATTCGAAGTTATTCGACGTGATTCGATGGGATTCGACACGATATGAAGCGATTTGACCTTGTTTGAGTCAAAACGATGTGACTCGACTCGATTCGACCTGATTCGATTCGACGCTGTTCGGTGACAGTCAGTGCGATTCTGCTTGATTCCGCTCGATTAGGTGTGATTCGGCAGTATACAGCTCTTTTCGGCTGTATTCAGCTCCATTCGTCTCTATTCAGCTTATTCGGCTCTATTCGACTGTATTCGACTCTACTCTTTTCCACTCGATTCTACTCGATTCTATTCCTTCTATTCTGTTCTAATCTCTTCTATTCCACTCTACTCTGTTCTATTCTCCCCTCCCCTCCCCTCCCCTTCTCTAATCTATACGTCTGGATTGGATTTGACGCGTTGAACGCGATTCGAGGCGATGAAGCTTGAATCGGCTCGATTCGGCTCGATTTGGCTCTATTCGGCTCAGTTAGGCTCCATTCAGCTTGTTTTGGCTTCAATCGCTTCGAATCTGCTCGATTTGGCCTTCTTCGGCCCTATTCTGCTCTATTCGACTCTTTTCTACTCTATTCGTTTCTACTTGACTCCATTCTACTCCATTCTATTCATTCCACACTATTCTACTTTATTCTGCTCTACCCTACCCAACACCACTCTAATTTACTCTACTTGCTTCTACACGATTCCTCTCATTTTGTCTGCATTTGGCTCTATTCAGCTCTATTCTACTCTTCTCTACTCTATTGTATTGTTTCTACTCTGTTCTGTACTATTCTACTCTATTCTACCCTACCCTATGCTACCCAACTCTAAGGTATTGTAATCCACTTGATTGGATTTGATTCAACCCATTTCAACGCGATTCGGCTCAATTTGGCTCTGTTCAAATCTATTCTACTCTACTCTATTCCCCTCTACTCCACTCTAGCCTACTCTTTTCTGTATTCGTTCTGTGTCGTTCGGTTCTATTTTGTTGTGTTCTGTTCTGTTTTATTCTATTCTACTCTATTCTACCCTACTCTAGCCTACCCGAACCTCCCCTAGTCTAGTCTATTCAATTGAATTCGAGAAATTTTGACGCGACTAGGGACCGAATCAGTGTGATTCATGTCCATTCGGCTCCATTTGTCTCGAATAGTGTCGATTCAGCTCGATTAGGCTCGATTTGGCTCCATTAGGCTCGATTCACTGGATTCGGCTCGATTTCGCTCAATCCAGCTCGATTTGGCCCTCTTTGGCCCTCTTCGGCTCTCTTCAGCTCTTTTCTACTCTACTCGATTCCATTGCACACCATTCTACTCCATTCTACGCTCTTCTACTATACCCTACTGTAATTGATTCGATGGGATTCGACGCCATTCGACGCGATTTGTCTCGTTTCGTCTCCATTCAGCTTGATTCGACTCTGTTCTACTCTACTCTATTCTACTCTACACTATTCTGCTCTGCTCTACCCTTTTCTACTCTATTCTATTGTATCCTTTCCATTCTCTTCTACTGTGTTCAAGTCTACTCTATTCCATCCTACCCTAATCTAATCTATTCTACTGGATTCGATTCCACACATCTCGATGCGATTCGGCTCAAATCGGCTCCTTTCCACTCCATTCATCCCCAATCGGCTCAAATCGGTTCGATTCAGCTCTAATCGGCTCCATTCGGCTCTAGTCAGCTCGAATAGGCTCTGTTCAGCTCTATTCGGCTCTATTAGACTCTACTCAACTCTATTATCTCTTTTCGACTCCACTCGACTCCATGCTACACCATTCTACTCCATCCTAAACTATTCTCTACTGTATTGTATTTTACTCTCCCGTCCTGTAGTCTATTCTAATTGATTGGATTGGATTGGATTGGAATTGATCAGATTCAATGCAATTCGACCGGATTCGACGCGATACGGCACGATTCCACGGGATTCGGCGTGATTCGTCTTGGTTTCTATCCATTTAGCTCTTTTGGGCTCTATTTGGCTCTATTCGGCAATGTTCGACTCTACTCTACTCTACTCTTCTATACTCTGCTCTTCTCGACCCTATTCTTTCAGTTCTGTTCTCTTCTGTTCTGTTCTACTGCACTCTATTCTACCCTACCCTACCCTAACTTAGCCTACTGTAATCTGTTCTATGCTATTCGACACACTTGAATGGGATTCGACCTGATTCGGGTCATATCGGCTCGATTCATCTCCTTTCTGCTCCATTAAACTCGATTCGGTTCTATTCGGCTCTTTTCCACTCTATTCGGCTCTTTTTGGCAGTATTCGACTCTATTTGACTCTAGTCGACTCGATTCTTTCTGTTCTGTTCTATTCTACTCTATTCTATTCTTCTCTACCCTACCCTAACCCTACCTTCCCCACACTAATCTATTTGATTCGATTCGACACATTTCAAACGACTCGACATGATTCATCTCGATTCACCTTGAATTTGGTCAATTCGGCTGTATTCAGCTCTGTTTGGTTCTTTTCGGCTCTCTTCAACTCGATTTGACTCTATTCTACTGGACCCGACTCTACTTAATTCTATTCTCTTCTTTCTCTTGTGTTCTGTTGTGTTGTAGTCTAGCCTCTGCTACCGTACCCTTCTCTACTCTAATCTATTCGATTCAACGCATTTCGACGCGATTCCATGTGATTAGGCTTGAATCGGCTCGATTTAGCTTTATTTGGCTTGAATTGGGTCAATTCGTCTCGATCCTGCTCAATTCAGCATAATTAGGCTCGAGTGAACCTTATTCAGCCCTGTTCAGCTCTACTCAACCCTTTCTACTTTATTTGTCTCTATTTGGCTCCATTCAACTCCATTCCACACCACTCTACTCTTTTCTACTCTATTCTATTCTGTTCTACCCTACCCTACTCTAATCTATTCTAATCGATTCGATTCATCACGATTTGTCTCCTTTCCTCTCCATTCGAATCGATTCGGCTTGAATTGGATCTATTCATCTATATTCTGCCCTACCCGACTCTGACTATTCCACTCTACTCAACTCTACTCCGTTCTACTCTTGGTATTCTCTTCTGTTCTACTCTATTCTATTCTTCTGTGCCCTTCCCTACTGAATCCCAGTCTAACCTACACTACTCTAATCTATTCAATTTAATTCGATTCCATTCAGTTTGACACCATTCGACCCGATTTGAGACAATTCGACGGGATTCGGTGAGATTCCGCGAGATTTGATGCGTTTTGGTGGGATTTGATGGAATTCGACGAGATCCGATGCAATAGGATGCAATTAAGTGTGTTTTGGCTCGATTTTGCTGGGTTCAGTTTGTCTCTATTTGGCTCATTTCAGCTCCACTAGGCTCCATTCATCCCGAATCTGGTCGACTCGACTCAATTCGGCTCATTTTGGCCATATTTGGTCCTATTCAGCGTTATTCGGCTCTATTCAACTCTTTTCTACTCTCTGCATCTGTGTTCGAATCCATTTGACTCCATTCCACACCATTCTATTCCGTTCTACACTACTGTATTCTACAAAACCCTCCCCCACCCTAGCCTATCCTAATCTAGTCTGCTCTTTTCTAGTCTCCTTTTCTATTTTCTCGATTCCATCCTATGCTACTCTACCATACCCTGCACTAAGCTAACGTACCCTGACCTATGCTGTTCTATTCTATTTCCTTCTATTTTCTCTGTTCCACCGTATGCTTCCCTACCCTATGCTACCCCACCGTACCATACTCTACTACTTAGGGTTACTCAATAAGGGTCCTAATTAAGGGGAGTAGTTCGGGCAAGGGTACTCCTTAAGGCAAGGGTACTAGTTCAGGCTACTAGTTAAGGCCAGGCTACTAGTTAAGGCCAGGCTACTAGTTAAGGCATGGGTACTTGTTGAGGGTACTGGTTAAGGCAAGGGTACCAGTTCAGGCTACTTGTTAAGGACGTACTACTAGTGAAGGCAAGGGTACTAGTGAAGACTACTGGTTAAGGCAAGGGTACTTGTTAGGACTACTAGTTAAGGCAAGGGTACTAGATTAGGCTAAGAGTTCAGGCAAGGGTACTCGTTCAGATTACTGACTTAGGGTACTCTTCAAGACTAGTTGTCTAGGCTACTGCTCTATGCCACTAGTCTAGCTGACTAGTCCAGCTTACTAGTCTAGGCTTCTACTCTAGCCTTCTCTTGTCTACTCTAATGTAGTCTACTTGCATCTACCCTAGTCTTCCTATCATAAACTACCCTACCCTAACCTATTCTAATCGATTCCATTTGATTCGATTCAAAGCATTTCGATGCGACCGGACACCATCACGCTTGAGTCGGCTCGATTCCGCAACATCAGCTCGATTCAGCTCGATTTGGCTCGAATCGCTTCAATTCAGCTCGTTTCCACTCGGTTCAGCCTTATTCGGCCCTATTTGGCTCGATTCGACTCTTTTCTACTCTATTTGTCTCTGTTCGACTCCATTTGACTCCACTCTTCTCCATTCTACGCTATTCTACTCTATTCTGTTCTACTCTACCCTACGATACTCCAATCTATTCGATTGGATGCGATTCGAAGCAATTTGGTGTGATTCATCTCGTTTTGTTTCCATTTGACTCGATTCGGCCAGAATTGGCTCTATTCAGCTATATCCTGCACTCTTTGACTCTATTGGACTCAATTCTACTCTGCTCTACTCTTGTCTGCTTTACTCTCTCTACTCTACCCTACTGTACTATATTCTATTCTGTACTATTCTGTTCTATTCTACCCACCCGCCCCTCCCCTACCCTTCCCTAATCTATTTGATTAGATTCGATGTGACGTATTTCCACGCGATTTGACGCGATTAGGCTTGAATCAGCTCGATTCAGTTCGAATCGGCTCTACTCGGCTCGACTTGGCTCCATTTCACTCCATTCGGCTCGATTAGGCTCGAATTCCATCGATTCTGCTGGATTCTGCTCAATTAGGCCTTATTTGGGCCTATTCGGCCCTATTCTGCTCTATTAGACTCTTTTGTACTCTATTCATATCTATCCGTCTCTATTGGACTCCGTTCAACTCCATTCCTCACTATTTTCCTCTCTTCTATTCTACCCTTCCCTACCCTAATCTCTTCTAATCGATTCGATTTGATTTGACGCGATTCGAAGCAACCGGACGTGATTCGTCTCGTTTTGTCTCCACTCGGCTCAATTCGGCTATGTTCTCTCTCTTTGACTCTATTCTATTCTGTTGTATTCTTTCTGTTCTGTTCTATTCTCTCCTATTCTGTTGTACTCTATTCTATTCTACCCTACCCGACCCAACGGCACCCCACCCGAACCTACCCTACTTTAATCTATTGGATTCAATTCGATTCCGTGCAAAGCGATTTGATAGGACTTGACTGGATTCGGCAAGATCTGAAGGGATTTGATGAGATTCCATGCGACTCGACGTGATTCAGTAGGATTCTCTGAGGTTTGACGCAATTCGAAGTTATTCGACGTGATTCGATGGGATTCGACACGATATGAAGCGATTTGACCTTGTTTGATTCAAAACGATGTGACTCGACTCGATTCGACCTGATTCGATTCAACGCTGTTCGGTGACAGTCAGTGCGATTCTGCTTGATTCCGCTCGATTAGGTGTGATTCGGCAGTATACAGCTCTTTTCGGCTGTATTCAGCTCCATTCGTCTCTATTCAGCTTATTCGGCTCTATTCGACTGTATTCGACTCTACTCTTTTCCACTCGATTCTACTCGATTCTATTCCTTCTATTCTGTTCTAATCTCTTCTATTCCACTCTACTCTGTTCTATTCTCCCCTCCCCTCCCCTCCCCTTCTCTAATCTATACGTCTGGATTGGATTTGACGCGTTGAACGCGATTCGAGGCGATGAAGCTTGAATCGGCTCGATTCGGCTCGATTTGGCTCTATTCGGCTCAGTTAGGCTCCATTCAGCTTGTTTTGGCTTCAATCGCTTCGAATCTGCTCGATTTGGCCTTCTTCGGCCCTATTCTGCTCTATTCGACTCTTTTCTACTCTATTCGTTTCTACTTGACTCCATTCTACTCCATTCTATTCATTCCACACTATTCTACTTTATTCTGCTCTACCCTACCCAACACCACTCTAATTTACTCTACTTGCTTCTACACGATTCCTCTCATTTTGTCTGCATTTGGCTCTATTCAGCTCTATTCTACTCTTCTCTACTCTATTGTATTGTTTCTACTCTGTTCTGTACTATTCTACTCTATTCTACCCTACCCTATGCTACCCAACTCTAAGGTATTGTAATCCACTTGATTGGATTTGATTCAACCCATTTCAACGCGATTCGGCTCAATTTGGCTCTGTTCAAATCTATTCTACTCTACTCTATTCCCCTCTACTCCACTCTAGCCTACTCTTTTCTGTATTCGTTCTGTGTCGTTCGGTTCTATTTTGTTGTGTTCTGTTCTGTTTTATTCTATTCTACTCTATTCTACCCTACTCTAGCCTACCCGAACCTCCCCTAGTCTAGTCTATTCAATTGAATTCGAGAAATTTTGACGCGACTAGGGACCGAATCAGTGTGATTCATGTCCATTCGGCTCCATTTGTCTCGAATAGTGTCGATTCAGCTCGATTAGGCTCGATTTGGCTCCATTAGGCTCGATTCACTGGATTCGGCTCGATTTCGCTCAATTCAGCTCGATTTGGCCCTCTTTGGCCCTCTTCGGCTCTCTTCAGCTCTTTTCTACTCTACTCGATTCCATTGCACACCATTCTACTCCATTCTACGCTCTTCTACTATACCCTACTGTAATTGATTCGATGGGATTCGACGCCATTCGACGCGATTTGTCTCGTTTCGTCTCCATTCAGCTTGATTCGACTCTGTTCTACTCTACTCTATTCTACTCTACACTATTCTGCTCTGCTCTACCCTTTTCTACTCTATTCTATTGTATCCTTTCCATTCTCTTCTACTGTGTTCAAGTCTACTCTATTCCATCCTACCCTAATCTAATCTATTCTACTGGATTCGACTCCACGCATCTCCATGCGATTCGGCTCAAATCGGCTCCTTTCCACTCCATTCATCCCCAATCGGCTCAAATCGGTTCGATTCAGCTCTAATCGGCTCCATTCGGCTCTAGTCAGCTCGAATAGGCTCTGTTCAGCTCTATTCGGCTCTATTAGACTCTACTCAACTCTATTATCTCTTTTCGACTCCACTCGACTCCATGCTACACCATTCTACTCCATCCTAAACTATTCTCTACTGTATTGTATTGTACTCTCCCGTCCTGTAGTCTATTCTAATTGATTGGATTGGATTGGATTGGAATTGATCAGATTCAATGCAATTCGACCGGATTCGACGCGATACGGCACGATTCCACGGGATTCGGCGTGATTCGTCTTGGTTTCTATCCATTTAGCTCTTTTGGGCTCTATTTGGCTCTATTCGGCAATGTTCGACTCTACTCTACTCTACTCTTCTATACTCTGCTCTTCTCGACCCTATTCTTTCAGTTCTGTTCTCTTCTGTTCTGTTCTACTGCACTCTATTCTACCCTACCCTACCCTAACTTAGCCTACTGTAATCTGTTCTATGCTATTCGACACACTTGAATGGGATTCGACCTGATTCGGGTCATATCGGCTCGATTCATCTCCTTTCTGCTCCATTAAACTCGATTCGGTTCTATTCGGCTCTTTTCCACTCTATTCGGCTCTTTTTGGCAGTATTCGACTCTATTTGACTCTAGTCTACTCGATTCTTTCTGTTCTGTTCTATTCTACTCTATTCTATTCTTCTCTACCCTACCCTAACCCTACCTTCCCCACACTAATCTATTTGATTCGATTCGACACATTTCAAACGACTTGACATGATTCATCTCGATTCACCTTGAATTTGGTCAATTCGGCTCTATTCAGCTCTGTTTGGCTCTTTTCGGCTCTCTTCAACTCGATTTGACTCTATTCTACTGGACCCGACTCTACTTAATTCTATTCTCTTCTTTCTCTTGTGTTCTGTTGTGTTGTAGTCTAGCCTCTGCTACCGTACCCTTCTCTACTCTAATCTATTCGATTCAACGCATTTCGACGCGATTCCATGTGATTAGGCTTGAATCGGCTCGATTTAGCTTTATTTGGCTTGAATTGGGTCAATTCGTCTCGATCCTGCTCAATTCAGCATAATTAGGCTCCAGTGAACCTTATTCAGCCCTGTTCAGCTCTACTCAACCCTTTCTACTTTATTTGTCTCTATTTGGCTCCATTCAACTCCATTCCACACCACTCTACTCTTTTCTACTCTATTCTATTCTGTTCTACCCTACCCTACTCTAATCTATTCTAATCGATTCGATTCATCACGATTTGTCTCCTTTCCTCTCCATTCGAATCGATTCGGCTTGAATTGGATCTATTCATCTATATTCTGCACTACCCGACTCTGACTATTCCACTCTACTCAACTCTACTCCGTTCTACTCTTGGTATTCTCTTCTGTTCTACTCTATTCTATTCTTCTGTGCCCTTCCCTACTGAATCCCAGTCTAACCTACACTACTCTAATCTATTCAATTTAATTCGATTCCATTCAGTTTGACACCATTCGACCCGATTTGAGACAATTCGACGGGATTCGGTGAGATTCCGCGAGATTTGATGCGTTTTGGTGGGATTTGATGGAATTCGACGAGATCCGATGCAATAGGATGCAATTAAGTGTGTTTTGGCTCGATTTTGCTGGGTTCAGTTTGTCTCTATTTGGCTCATTTCAGCTCCACTAGGCTCCATTCATCCCGAATCTGGTCGACTCGACTCGATTCGGCTCATTTTGGCCATATTTGGTCCTATTCAGCGTTATTCGGCTCTATTCAACTCTTTTCTACTCTCTGCATCTGTGTTCGAATCCATTTGACTCCATTCCACACCATTCTATTCCGTTCTACACTACTGTATTCTACAAAACCCTCCCCCACCCTAGCCTATCCTAATCTAGTCTGCTCTTTTCTAGTCTCCTTTTCTATTTTCTCGATTCCATCCTATGCTACTCTACCATACCCTGCACTAAGCTAACGTACCCTGACCTATGCTGTTCTATTCTATTTCCTTCTATTTTCTCTGTTCCACCGTATGCTTCCCTACCCTATGCTACCCCACCGTACCATACTCTACTACTTAGGGTTACTCAATAAGGGTCCTAATTAAGGGGAGTAGTTCGGGCAAGGGTACTCCTTAAGGCAAGTGTACTAGTTCAGGCTACTAGTTAAGGCCAGGCTACTAGTTAAGGCCAGGCTACTAGTTAAGGCATGGGTACTTGTTGAGGGTACTGGTTAAGGCAAGGGTACCAGTTCAGGCTACTTGTTAAGGACGTACTACTAGTGAAGGCAAGGGTACTAGTGAAGACTACTGGTTAAGGCAAGGGTACTTGTTAGGACTACTAGTTAAGGCAAGGGTACTAGATTAGGCTAAGAGTTCAGGCAAGGGTACTCGTTCAGATTACTGACTTAGGGTACTCTTCAAGACTAGTTGTCTAGGCTACTGCTCTATGCCACTAGTCTAGCTGACTAGTCCAGCTTACTAGTCTAGGCTTCTACTCTAGCCTTCTCTTGTCTACTCTAATGTAGTCTACTTGCATCTACCCTAGTCTTCCTATCATAAACTACCCTACCCTAACCTATTCTAATCGATTCCATTTGATTCGATTCAAAGCATTTCGATGCGACCGGACACCATCACGCTTGAGTCGGCTCGATTCCGCAACATCAGCTCGATTCAGCTCGATTTGGCTCGAATCGCTTCAATTCAGCTCGTTTCCACTCGGTTCAGCCTTATTCGGCCCTATTTGGCTCGATTCGACTCTTTTCTACTCTATTTGTCTCTGTTCGACTCCATTTGACTCCACTCTTCTCCATTCTACGCTATTCTACTCTATTCTGTTCTACTCTACCCTACGATACTCCAATCTATTCGATTGGATGCGATTCGAAGCAATTTGGTGTGATTCATCTCGTTTTGTTTCCATTTGACTCGATTCGGCCAGAATTGGCTCTATTCAGCTATATCCTGCACTCTTTGACTCTATTGGACTCAATTCTACTCTGCTCTACTCTTGTCTGCTTTACTCTCTCTACTCTACCCTACTGTACTATATTCTATTCTGTACTATTCTGTTCTATTCTACCCACCCGCCCCTCCCCTACCCTTCCCTAATCTATTTGATTAGATTCGATGTGACGTATTTCCACGCGATTTGACGCGATTAGGCTTGAATCAGCTCGATTCAGTTCGAATCGGCTCTACTCGGCTCGACTTGGCTCCATTTCACTCCATTCGGCTCGATTAGGCTCGAATTCCATCGATTCTGCTGGATTCTGCTCAATTAGGCCTTATTTGGGCCTATTCGGCCCTATTCTGCTCTATTAGACTCTTTTGTACTCTATTCATATCTATCCGTCTCTATTGGACTCCGTTCAACTCCATTCCTCACTATTTTCCTCTCTTCTATTCTACCCTTCCCTACCCTAATCTCTTCTAATCGATTCGATTTGATTTGACGCGATTCGAAGCAACCGGACGTGATTCGTCTCGTTTTGTCTCCACTCGGCTCAATTCGGCTATGTTCTCTCTCTTTGACTCTATTCTATTCTGTTGTATTCTTTCTGTTCTGTTCTATTCTCTCCTATTCTGTTGTACTCTATTCTATTCTACCCTACCCGACCCAACGGCACCCCACCCGAACCTACCCTACTTTAATCTATTGGATTCAATTCGATTCCGTGCAAAGCGATTTGATAGGACTTGACTGGATTCGGCAAGATCTGAAGGGATTTGATGAGATTCCATGCGACTCGACGTGATTCAGTAGGATTCTCTGAGGTTTGACGCAATTCGAAGTTATTCGACGTGATTCGATGGGATTCGACACGATATGAAGCGATTTGACCTTGTTTGATTCAAAACGATGTGACTCGACTCGATTCGACCTGATTCGATTCGACGCTGTTCGGTGACAGTCAGTGCGATTCTGCTTGATTCCGCTCGATTAGGTGTGATTCGGCAGTATACAGCTCTTTTCGGCTGTATTCAGCTCCATTCGTCTCTATTCAGCTTATTCGGCTCTATTCGACTGTATTCGACTCTACTCTTTTCCACTCGATTCTACTCGATTCTATTCCTTCTATTCTGTTCTAATCTCTTCTATTCCACTCTACTCTGTTCTATTCTCCCCTCCCCTCCCCTCCCCTTCTCTAATCTATACGTCTGGATTGGATTTGACGCGTTGAACGCGATTCGAGGCGATGAAGCTTGAATCGGCTCGATTCGGCTCGATTTGGCTCTATTCGGCTCAGTTAGGCTCCATTCAGCTTGTTTTGGCTTGAATCGCTTCGAATCTGCTCGATTTGGCCTTCTTCGGCCCTATTCTGCTCTATTCGACTCTTTTCTACTCTATTCGTTTCTACTTGACTCCATTCTACTCCATTCTATTCATTCCACACTATTCTACTTTATTCTGCTCTACCCTACCCAACACCACTCTAATTTACTCTACTTGCTTCTACACGATTCCTCTCATTTTGTCTGCATTTGGCTCTATTCAGCTCTATTCTACTCTTCTCTACTCTATTGTATTGTTTCTACTCTGTTCTGTACTATTCTACTCTATTCTACCCTACCCTATGCTACCCAACTCTAAGGTATTGTAATCCACTTGATTGGATTTGATTCAACCCATTTCAACGCGATTCGGCTCAATTTGGCTCTGTTCAAATCTATTCTACTCTACTCTATTCCCCTCTACTCCACTCTAGCCTACTCTTTTCTGTATTCGTTCTGTGTCGTTCGGTTCTATTTTGTTGTGTTCTGTTCTGTTTTATTCTATTCTACTCTATTCTACCCTACTCTAGCCTACCCGAACCTCCCCTAGTCTAGTCTATTCAATTGAATTCGAGAAATTTTGACGCGACTAGGGACCGAATCAGTGTGATTCATGTCCATTCGGCTCCATTTGTCTCGAATAGTGTCGATTCAGCTCGATTAGGCTCGATTTGGCTCCATTAGGCTCGATTCACTGGATTCGGCTCGATTTCGCTCAATTCAGCTCGATTTGGCCCTCTTTGGCCCTATTCGGCTCTATTCAGCTCTTTTCTACTCTACTCGATTCCATTGCACACCATTCTACTCCATTCTACGCTCTTCTACTATACCCTACTGTAATTGATTCGATGGGATTCGACGCCATTCGACGCGATTTGTCTCGTTTCGTCTCCATTCAGCTTGATTCGACTCTGTTCTACTCTACTCTATTCTACTCTACACTATTCTGCTCTGCTCTACCCTTTTCTACTCTATTCTATTGTATCCTTTCCATTCTCTTCTACTGTGTTCAAGTCTACTCTATTCCATCCTACCCTAATCTAATCTATTCTACTGGATTCGATTCCACGCATCTCCATGCGATTCGGCTCAAATCGGCTCCTTTCCACTCCATTCATCCCCAATCGGCTCAAATCGGTTCGATTCAGCTCTAATCGGCTCCATTCGGCTCTAGTCAGCTCGAATAGGCTCTGTTCAGCTCTATTCGGCTCTATTAGACTCTACTCAACTCTATTATCTCTTTTCGACTCCACTCGACTCCATGCTACACCATTCTACTCCATCCTAAACTATTCTCTACTGTATTGTATTGTACTCTCCCGTCCTGTAGTCTATTCTAATTGATTGGATTGGATTGGATTGGAATTGATCAGATTCAATGCAATTCGACCGGATTCGACGCGATACGGCACGATTCCACGGGATTCGGCGTGATTCGTCTTGGTTTCTATCCATTTAGCTCTTTTGGGCTCTATTTGGCTCTATTCGGCAATGTTCGACTCTACTCTACTCTACTCTTCTATACTCTGCTCTTCTCGACCCTATTCTTTCAGTTCTGTTCTCTTCTGTTCTGTTCTACTGCACTCTATTCTACCCTACCCTACCCTAACTTAGCCTACTGTAATCTGTTCTATGCTATTCGACACACTTGAATGGGATTCGACCTGATTCGGGTCATATCGGCTCGATTCATCTCCTTTCTGCTCCATTAAACTCGATTCGGTTCTATTCGGCTCTTTTCCACTCTATTCGGCTCTTTTTGGCAGTATTCGACTCTATTTGACTCTAGTCGACTCGATTCTGTTCTGTTCTGTTCTATTCTACTCTATTCTATTCTTCTCTACCCTACCCTAACCCTACCTTCCCCACACTAATCTATTTGATTCGATTCGACACATTTCAAACGACTCGACATGATTCATCTCGATTCACCTTGAATTTGGTCAATTCGGCTCTATTCAGCTCTGTTTGGCTCTTTTCGGCTCTCTTCAACTCGATTTGACTCTATTCTACTGGACCCGACTCTACTTAATTCTATTCTCTTCTTTCTCTTGTGTTCTGTTGTGTTGTAGTCTAGCCTCTGCTACCGTACCCTTCTCTACTCTAATCTATTCGATTCAACGCATTTCGACGCGATTCCATGTGATTAGGCTTGAATCGGCTCGATTTAGCTTTATTTGGCTTGAATTGGGTCAATTCGTCTCGATCCTGCTCAATTCAGCATAATTAGGCTCCAGTGAACCTTATTCAGCCCTGTTCAGCTCTACTCAACCCTTTCTACTTTATTTGTCTCTATTTGGCTCCATTCAACTCCATTCCACACCACTCTACTCTTTTCTACTCTATTCTATTCTGTTCTACCCTACCCTACTCTAATCTATTCTAATCGATTCGATTCATCACGATTTGTCTCCTTTCCTCTCCATTCGAATCGATTCGGCTTGAATTGGATCTATTCATCTATATTCTGCACTACCCGACTCTGACTATTCCACTCTACTCAACTCTACTCCGTTCTACTCTTGGTATTCTCTTCTGTTCTACTCTATTCTATTCTTCTGTGCCCTTCCCTACTGAATCCCAGTCTAACCTACACTACTCTAATCTATTCAATTTAATTCGATTCCATTCAGTTTGACACCATTCGACCCGATTTGAGACAATTCGACGGGATTCGGTGAGATTCCGCGAGATTTGATGCGTTTTGGTGGGATTTGATGGAATTCGACGAGATCCGATGCAATAGGATGCAATTAAGTGTGTTTTGGCTCGATTTTGCTGGGTTCAGTTTGTCTCTATTTGGCTCATTTCAGCTCCACTAGGCTCCATTCATCCCGAATCTGGTCGACTCGACTCGATTCGGCTCATTTTGGCCATATTTGGTCCTATTCAGCGTTATTCGGCTCTATTCAACTCTTTTCTACTCTCTGCATCTGTGTTCGAATCCATTTGACTCCATTCCACACCATTCTATTCCGTTCTACACTACTGTATTCTACAAAACCCTCCCCCACCCTAGCCTATCCTAATCTAGTCTGCTCTTTTCTAGTCTCCTTTTCTATTTTCTCGATTCCATCCTATGCTACTCTACCATACCCTGCACTAAGCTAACGTACCCTGACCTATGCTGTTCTATTCTATTTCCTTCTATTTTCTCTGTTCCACCGTATGCTTCCCTACCCTATGCTACCCCACCGTACCATACTCTACTACTTAGGGTTACTCAATAAGGGTCCTAATTAAGGGGAGTAGTTCGGGCAAGGGTACTCCTTAAGGCAAGTGTACTAGTTCAGGCTACTAGTTAAGGCCAGGGTACTAGTTAAGGCCAGGCTACTAGTTAAGGCATGGGTACTTGTTGAGGGTACTGGTTAAGGCAAGGGTACCAGTTCAGGCTACTTGTTAAGGACGTACTACTAGTGAAGGCAAGGGTACTAGTGAAGACTACTGGTTAAGGCAAGGGTACTTGTTAGGACTACTAGTTAAGGCAAGGGTACTAGATTAGGCTAAGAGTTCAGGCAAGGGTACTCGTTCAGATTACTGACTTAGGGTACTCTTCAAGACTAGTTGTCTAGGCTACTGCTCTATGCCACTAGTCTAGCTGACTAGTCCAGCTTACTAGTCTAGGCTTCTACTCTAGCCTTCTCTTGTCTACTCTAATGTAGTCTACTTGCATCTACCCTAGTCTTCCTATCATAAACTACCCTACCCTAACCTATTCTAATCGATTCCATTTGATTCGATTCAAAGCATTTCGATGCGACCGGACACCATCACGCTTGAGTCGGCTCGATTCCGCAACATCAGCTCGATTCAGCTCGATTTGGCTCGAATCGCTTCAATTCAGCTCGTTTCCACTCGGTTCAGCCTTATTCGGCCCTATTTGGCTCGATTCGACTCTTTTCTACTCTATTTGTCTCTGTTCGACTCCATTTGACTCCACTCTTCTCCATTCTACGCTATTCTACTCTATTCTGTTCTACTCTACCCTACGATACTCCAATCTATTCGATTGGATGCGATTCGAAGCAATTTGGTGTGATTCATCTCGTTTTGTTTCCATTTGACTCGATTCGGCCAGAATTGGCTCTATTCAGCTATATCCTGCACTCTTTGACTCTATTGGACTCAATTCTACTCTGCTCTACTCTTGTCCTCTTTACTCTCTCTACTCTACCCTACTGTACTATATTCTATTCTGTACTATTCTGTTCTATTCTACCCACCCGCCCCTCCCCTACCCTTCCCTAATCTATTTGATTAGATTCGATGTGACGTATTTCCACGCGATTTGACGCGATTAGGCTTGAATCAGCTCGATTCAGTTCGAATCGGCTCTACTCGGCTCGACTTGGCTCCATTTCACTCCATTCGGCTCGATTAGGCTCGAATTCCATCGATTCTGCTGGATTCTGCTCAATTAGGCCTTATTTGGGCCTATTCGGCCCTATTCTGCTCTATTAGACTCTTTTGTACTCTATTCATATCTATCCGTCTCTATTGGACTCCGTTCAACTCCATTCCTCACTATTTTCCTCTCTTCTATTCTACCCTTCCCTACCCTAATCTCTTCTAATCGATTCGATTTGATTTGACGCGATTCGAAGCAACCGGACGTGATTCGTCTCGTTTTGTCTCCACTCGGCTCAATTCGGCTATGTTCTCTCTCTTTGACTCTATTCTATTCTGTTGTATTCTTTCTGTTCTGTTCTATTCTCTCCTATTCTGTTGTACTCTATTCTATTCTACCCTACCCGACCCAACGGCACCCCACCCGAACCTACCCTACTTTAATCTATTGGATTCAATTCGATTCCGTGCAAAGCGATTTGATAGGACTTGACTGGATTCGGCAAGATCTGAAGGGATTTGATGAGATTCCATGCGACTCGACGTGATTCAGTAGGATTCTCTGAGGTTTGACGCAATTCGAAGTTATTCGACGTGATTCGATGGGATTCGACACGATATGAAGCGATTTGACCTTGTTTGATTCAAAACGATGTGACTCGACTCGATTCGACCTGATTCGATTCGACGCTGTTCGGTGACAGTCAGTGCGATTCTGCTTGATTCCGCTCGATTAGGTGTGATTCGGCAGTATACAGCTCTTTTCGGCTGTATTCAGCTCCATTCGTCTCTATTCAGCTTATTCGGCTCTATTCGACTGTATTCGACTCTACTCTTTTCCACTCGATTCTACTCGATTCTATTCCTTCTATTCTGTTCTAATCTCTTCTATTCCACTCTACTCTGTTCTATTCTCCCCTCCCCTCCCCTCCCCTTCTCTAATCTATACGTCTCGATTGGATTTGACGCGTTGAACGCGATTCGAGGCGATGAAGCTTGAATCGGCTCGATTCGGCTCGATTTGGCTCTATTCGGCTCAGTTAGGCTCCATTCAGCTTGTTTTGGCTTGAATCGCTTCGAATCTGCTCGATTTGGCCTTCTTCGGCCCTATTCTGCTCTATTCGACTCTTTTCTACTCTATTCGTTTCTACTTGACTCCATTCTACTCCATTCTATTCATTCCACACTATTCTACTTTATTCTGCTCTACCCTACCCAACACCACTCTAATTTACTCTACTTGCTTCTACACGATTCCTCTCATTTTGTCTGCATTTGGCTCTATTCAGCTCTATTCTACTCTTCTCTACTCTATTGTATTGTTTCTACTCTGTTCTGTACTATTCTACTCTATTCTACCCTACCCTATGCTACCCAACTCTAAGGTATTGTAATCCACTTGATTGGATTTGATTCAACCCATTTCAACGCGATTCGGCTCAATTTGGCTCTGTTCAAATCTATTCTACTCTACTCTATTCCCCTCTACTCCACTCTAGCCTACTCTTTTCTGTATTCGTTCTGTGTCGTTCGGTTCTATTTTGTTGTGTTCTGTTCTGTTTTATTCTATTCTACTCTATTCTACCCTACTCTAGCCTACCCGAACCTCCCCTAGTCTAGTCTAGTCTATTCAATTGAATTCGAGAAATTTTGACGCGACTAGGGACCGAATCAGTGTGATTCATGTCCATTCGGCTCCATTTGTCTCGAATAGTGTCGATTCAGCTCGATTAGGCTCGATTTGGCTCCATTAGGCTCGATTCACTGGATTCGGCTCGATTTCGCTCAATTCAGCTCGATTTGGCCCTCTTTGGCCCTCTTCGGCTCTCTTCAGCTCTTTTCTACTCTACTCGATTCCATTGCACACCATTCTACTCCATTCTACGCTCTTCTACTATACCCTACTGTAATTGATTCGATGGGATTCGACGCCATTCGACGCGATTTGTCTCGTTTCGTCTCCATTCAGCTTGATTCGACTCTGTTCTACTCTACTCTATTCTACTCTACACTATTCTGCTCTGCTCTACCCTTTTCTACTCTATTCTATTGTATCCTTTCCATTCTCTTCTACTGTGTTCAAGTCTACTCTATTCCATCCTACCCTAATCTAATCTATTCTACTGGATTCGATTCCACGCATCTCCATGCGATTCGGCTCAAATCGGCTCCTTTCCACTCCATTCATCCCCAATCGGCTCAAATCGGTTCGATTCAGCTCTAATCGGCTCCATTCGGCTCTAGTCAGCTCGAATAGGCTCTGTTCAGCTCTATTCGGCTCTATTAGACTCTACTCAACTCTATTATCTCTTTTCGACTCCACTCGACTCCATGCTACACCATTCTACTCCATCCTAAACTATTCTCTACTGTATTGTATTGTACTCTCCCGTACTGTAGTCTATTCTAATTGATTGGATTGGATTGGATTGGAATTGATCAGATGCAATGCAATTCGACCGGATTCGACGCGATACGGCACGATTCCACGGGATTCGGCGTGATTCGTCTTGGTTTCTATCCATTTAGCTCTTTTGGGCTCTATTTGGCTCTATTCGGCAATGTTCGACTCTACTCTACTCTACTCTTCTATACTCTGCTCTTCTCGACCCTATTCTTTCAGTTCTGTTCTCTTCTGTTCTGTTCTACTGCACTCTATTCTACCCTACCCTACCCTAACTTAGCCTACTGTAATCTGTTCTATGCTATTCGACACACTTGAATGGGATTCGACCTGATTCGGGTCATATCGGCTCGATTCATCTCCTTTCTGCTCCATTAAACTCGATTCGGTTCTATTCGGCTCTTTTCCACTCTATTCGGCTCTTTTTGGCAGTATTCGACTCTATTTGACTCTAGTCTACTCGATTCTTTCTGTTCTGTTCTATTCTACTCTATTCTATTCTTCTCTACCCTACCCTAACCCTACCTTCCCCACACTAATCTATTTGATTCGATTCGACACATTTCAAACGACTCGACATGATTCATCTCGATTCACCTTGAATTTGGTCAATTCGGCTGTATTCAGCTCTGTTTGGCTCTTTTCGGCTCTCTTCAACTCGATTTGACTCTATTCTACTGGACCCGACTCTACTTAATTCTATTCTCTTCTTTCTCTTGTGTTCTGTTGTGTTGTAGTCTAGCCTCTGCTACCGTACCCTTCTCTACTCTAATCTATTCGATTCAACGCATTTCGACGCGATTCCATGTGATTAGGCTTGAATCGGCTCGATTTAGCTTTCTTTGGCTTGAATTGGGTCAATTCGTCTCGATCCTGCTCAATTCAGCATAATTAGGCTCCAGTGAACCTTATTCAGCCCTGTTCAGCTCTACTCAACCCTTTCTACTTTATTTGTCTCTATTTGGCTCCATTCAACTCCATTCCACACCACTCTACTCTTTTCTACTCTATTCTATTCTGTTCTACCCTACCCTACTCTAATCTATTCTAATCGATTCGATTCATCACGATTTGTCTCCTTTCCTCTCCATTCGAATCGATTCGGCTTGAATTGGATCTATTCATCTATATTCTGCACTACCCGACTCTGACTATTCCACTCTACTCAACTCTACTCCGTTCTACTCTTGGTATTCTCTTCTGTTCTACTCTATTCTATTCTTCTGTGCCCTTCCCTACTGAATCCCAGTCTAACCTACACTACTCTAATCTATTCAATTTAATTCGATTCCATTCAGTTTGACACCATTCGACCCGATTTGAGACAATTCGACGGGATTCGGTGAGATTCCGCGAGATTTGATGCGTTTTGGTGGGATTTGATGGAATTCGACGAGATCCGATGCAATAGGATGCAATTAAGTGTGTTTTGGCTCGATTTTGCTGGGTTCAGTTTGTCTCTATTTGGCTCGTTTCAGCTCCACTAGGCTCCATTCATCCCGAATCTGGTCGACTCGACTCGATTCGGCTCATTTTGGCCATATTTGGTCCTATTCAGCGTTATTCGGCTCTATTCAACTCTTTTCTACTCTCTGCATCTGTGTTCGAATCCATTTGACTCCATTCCACACCATTCTATTCCGTTCTACACTACTGTATTCTACAAAACCCTCCCCCACCCTACCCTATCCTAATCTAGTCTGCTCTTTTCTAGTCTCCTTTTCTATTTTCTCGATTCCATCCTATGCTACTCTACCATACCCTGCACTAAGCTAACGTACCCTGACCTATGCTGTTCTATTCTATTTCCTTCTATTTTCTCTGTTCCACCGTATGCTTCCCTACCCTATGCTACCCCACCGTACCATACTCTACTACTTAGGGTTACTCAATAAGGGTCCTAATTAAGGGGAGTAGTTCGGGCAAGGGTACTCCTTAAGGCAAGTGTACTAGTTCAGGCTACTAGTTAAGGCCAGGGTACTAGTTAAGGCCAGGCTACTAGTTAAGGCATGGGTACTTGTTGAGGGTACTGGTTAAGGCAAGGGTACCAGTTCAGGCTACTTGTTAAGGACGTACTACTAGTGAAGGCAAGGGTACTAGTGAAGACTACTGGTTAAGGCAAGGGTACTTGTTAGGACTACTAGTTAAGGCAAGGGTACTAGATTAGGCTAAGAGTTCAGGCAAGGGTACTCGTTCAGATTACTGACTTAGGGTACTCTTCAAGACTAGTTGTCTTGGCTACTGCTCTATGCCACTAGTCTAGCTGACTAGTCCAGCTTACTAGTCTAGGCTTCTACTCTAGCCTTCTCTTGTCTACTCTAATGTAGTCTACTTGCATCTACCCTAGTCTTCCTATCATAAACTACCCTACCCTAACCTATTCTAATCGATTCCATTTGATTCGATTCAAAGCATTTCGATGCGACCGGACACCATCACGCTTGAGTCGGCTCGATTCCGCAACATCAGCTCGATTCAGCTCGATTTGGCTCGAATCGCTTCAATTCAGCTCGTTTCCACTCGGTTCAGCCTTATTCGGCCCTATTTGGCTCGATTCGACTCTTTTCTACTCTATTTGTCTCTGTTCGACTCCATTTGACTCCACTCTTCTCCATTCTACGCTATTCTACTCTATTCTGTTCTACTCTACCCTACGATACTCCAATCTATTCGATTGGATGCGATTCGAAGCAATTTGGTGTGATTCATCTCGTTTTGTTTCCATTTGACTCGATTCGGCCAGAATTGGCTCTATTCAGCTATATCCTGCACTCTTTGACTCTATTGGACTCAATTCTACTCTGCTCTACTCTTGTCTGCTTTACTCTCTCTACTCTACCCTACTGTACTATATTCTATTCTGTACTATTCTGTTCTATTCTACCCACCCGCCCCTCCCCTACCCTTCCCTAATCTATTTGATTAGATTCGATGTGACGTATTTCCACGCGATTTGACGCGATTAGGCTTGAATCAGCTCGATTGAGTTCGAATCGGCTCTACTCGGCTCGACTTGGCTCCATTTCACTCCATTCGGCTCGATTAGGCTCGAATTCCATCGATTCTGCTGGATTCTGCTCAATTAGGCCTTATTTGGGCCTATTCGGCCCTATTCTGCTCTATTAGACTCTTTTGTACTCTATTCATATCTATCCGTCTCTATTGGACTCCGTTCAACTCCATTCCTCACTATTTTCCTCTCTTCTATTCTACCCTTCCCTACCCTAATCTCTTCTAATCGATTCGATTTGATTTGACGCGATTCGAAGCAACCGGACGTGATTCGTCTCGTTTTGTCTCCACTCGGCTCAATTCGGCTATGTTCTCTCTCTTTGACTCTATTCTATTCTGTTGTATTCTTTCTGTTCTGTTCTATTCTCTCCTGTTCTGTGGTACTCTATTCTATTCTACCCTACCCGACCCAACGGCACCCCACCCGAACCTACCCTACTTTAATCTATTGGATTCAATTCGATTCCGTGCAAAGCGATTTGATAGGACTTGACTGGATTCGGCAAGATCTGAAGGGATTTGATGAGATTCCATGCGACTCGACGTGATTCAGTAGGATTCTCTGAGGTTTGACGCAATTCGAAGTTATTCGACGTGATTCGATGGGATTCGACACGATATGAAGCGATTTGACCTTGTTTGATTCAAAACGATGTGACTCGACTCGATTCGACCTGATTCGATTCGACGCTGTTCGGTGACAGTCAGTGCGATTCTGCTTGATTCCGCTCGATTAGGTGTGATTCGGCAGTATACAGCTCTTTTCGGCTGTATTCAGCTCCATTCGTCTCTATTCAGCTTATTCGGCTCTATTCGACTGTATTCGACTCTACTCTTTTCCACTCGATTCTACTCGATTCTATTCCTTCTATTCTGTTCTAATCTCTTCTATTCCACTCTACTCTGTTCTATTCTCCCCTCCCCTCCCCTCCCCTTCTCTAATCTATACGTCTGGATTGGATTTGACGCGTTGAACGCGATTCGAGGCGATGAAGCTTGAATCGGCTCGATTCGGCTCGATTTGGCTCTATTCGGCTCAGTTAGGCTCCATTCAGCTTGTTTTGGCTTGAATCGCTTCGAATCTGCTCGATTTGGCCTTCTTCGGCCCTATTCTGCTCTATTCGACTCTTTTCTACTCTATTCGTTTCTACTTGACTCCATTCTACTCCATTCTATTCATTCCACACTATTCTACTTTATTCTGCTCTACCCTACCCAACACCACTCTAATTTACTCTACTTGCTTCTACACGATTCCTCTCATTTTGTCTGCATTTGGCTCTATTCAGCTCTATTCTACTCTTCTCTACTCTATTGTATTGTTTCTACTCTGTTCTGTACTATTCTACTCTATTCTACCCTACCCTATGCTACCCAACTCTAAGGTATTGTAATCCACTTGATTGGATTTGATTCAACCCATTTCAACGCGATTCGGCTCAATTTGGCTCTGTTCAAATCTATTCTACTCTACTCTATTCCCCTCTACTCCACTCTAGCCTACTCTTTTCTGTATTCGTTCTGTGTCGTTCGGTTCTATTTTGTTGTGTTCTGTTCTGTTTTATTCTATTCTACTCTATTCTACCCTACTCTAGCCTACCCGAACCTCCCCTAGTCTAGTCTAGTCTATTCAATTGAATTCGAGAAATTTTGACGCGACTAGGGACCGAATCAGTGTGATTCATGTCCATTCGGCTCCATTTGTCTCGAATAGTGTCGATTCAGCTCGATTAGGCTCGATTTGGCTCCATTAGGCTCGATTCACTGGATTCGGCTCGATTTCGCTCAATCCAGCTCGATTTGGCCCTCTTTGGCCCTCTTCGGCTCTCTTCAGCTCTTTTCTACTCTACTCGATTCCATTGCACACCATTCTACTCCATTCTACGCTCTTCTACTATACCCTACTGTAATTGATTCGATGGGATTCGACGCCATTCGACGCGATTTGTCTCGTTTCGTCTCCATTCAGCTTGATTCGACTCTGTTCTACTCTACTCTATTCTACTCTACACTATTCTGCTCTGCTCTACCCTTTTCTACTCTATTCTATTGTATCCTTTCCATTCTCTTCTACTGTGTTCAAGTCTACTCTATTCCATCCTACCCTAATCTAATCTATTCTACTGGATTCGATTCCACACATCTCGATGCGATTCGGCTCAAATCGGCTCCTTTCCACTCCATTCATCCCCAATCGGCTCAAATCGGTTCGATTCAGCTCTAATCGGCTCCATTCGGCTCTAGTCAGCTCGAATAGGCTCTGTTCAGCTCGATTCGGCTCTATTAGACTCTACTCAACTCTATTATCTCTTTTCGACTCCACTCGACTCCATGCTACACCATTCTACTCCATCCTAAACTATTCTCTACTGTATTGTATTGTACTCTCCCGTCCTGTAGTCTATTCTAATTGATTGGATTGGATTGGATTGGAATTGATCAGATTCAATGCAATTCGACCGGATTCGACGCGATACGGCACGATTCCACGGGATTCGGCGTGATTCGTCTTGGTTTCTATCCATTTAGCTCTTTTGGGCTCTATTTGGCTCTATTCGGCAATGTTCGACTCTACTCTACTCTACTCTTCTATACTCTGCTCTTCTCGACCCTATTCTTTCAGTTCTGTTCTCTTCTGTTCTGTTCTACTGCACTCTATTCTACCCTACCCTACCCTAACTTAGCCTACTGTAATCTGTTCTATGCTATTCGACACACTTGAATGGGATTCGACCTGATTCGGGTCATATCGGCTCGATTCATCTCCTTTCTGCTCCATTAAACTCGATTCGGTTCTATTCGGCTCTTTTCCACTCTATTCGGCTCTTTTTGGCAGTATTCGACTCTATTTGACTCTAGTCGACTCGATTCTTTCTGTTCTGTTCTATTCTACTCTATTCTATTCTTCTCTACCCTACCCTAACCTTACCTTCCCCACACTAATCTATTTGATTCGATTCGACACATTTCAAACGACTCGACATGATTCATCTCGATTCACCTTGAATTTGGTCAATTCGGCTGTATTCAGCTCTGTTTGGCTCTTTTCGGCTCTCTTCAACTCGATTTGACTCTATTCTACTGGACCCGACTCTACTTAATTCTATTCTCTTCTTTCTCTTGTGTTCTGTTGTGTTGTAGTCTAGCCTCTGCTACCGTACCCTTCTCTACTCTAATCTATTCGATTCAACGCATTTCGACGCGATTCCATGTGATTAGGCTTGAATCGGCTCGATTTAGCTTTCTTTGGCTTGAATTGGGTCAATTCGTCTCGATCCTGCTCAATTCAGCATAATTAGGCTCCAGTGAACCTTATTCAGCCCTGTTCAGCTCTACTCAACCCTTTCTACTTTATTTGTCTCTATTTGGCTCCATTCAACTCCATTCCACACCACTCTACTCTTTTCTACTCTATTCTATTCTGTTCTACCCTACCCTACTCTAATCTATTCTAATCGATTCGATTCATCACGATTTGTCTCCTTTCCTCTCCATTCGAATCGATTCGGCTTGAATTGGATCTATTCATCTATATTCTGCACTACCCGACTCTGACTATTCCACTCTACTCAACTCTACTCCGTTCTACTCTTGGTATTCTCTTCTGTTCTACTCTATTCTATTCTTCTGTGCCCTTCCCTACTGAATCCCAGTCTAACCTACACTACTCTAATCTATTCAATTTAATTCGATTCCATTCAGTTTGACACCATTCGACCCGATTTGAGACAATTCGACGGGATTCGGTGAGATTCCGCGAGATTTGATGCGTTTTGGTGGGATTTGATGGAATTCGACGAGATCCGATGCAATAGGATGCAATTAAGTGTGTTTTGGCTCGATTTTGCTGGGTTCAGTTTGTCTCTATTTGGCTCGTTTCAGCTCCACTAGGCTCCATTCATCCCGAATCTGGTCGACTCGACTCGATTCGGCTCATTTTGGCCATATTTGGTCCTATTCAGCGTTATTCGGCTCTATTCAACTCTTTTCTACTCTCTGCATCTGTGTTCGAATCCATTTGACTCCATTCCACACCATTCTATTCCGTTCTACACTACTGTATTCTACAAAACCCTCCCCCACCCTAGCCTATCCTAATCTAGTCTGCTCTTTTCTAGTCTCCTTTTCTATTTTCTCGATTCCATCCTATGCTACTCTACCATACCCTGCACTAAGCTAACGTACCCTGACCTATGCTGTTCTATTCTATTTCCTTCTATTTTCTCTGTTCCACCGTATGCTTCCCTACCCTATGCTACCCCACCGTACCATACTCTACTACTTAGGGTTACTCAATAAGGGTCCTAATTAAGGGGAGTAGTTCGGGCAAGGGTACTCCTTAAGGCAAGTGTACTAGTTCAGGCTACTAGTTAAGGCCAGGGTACTAGTTAAGGCCAGGCTACTAGTTAAGGCATGGGTACTTGTTGAGGGTACTGGTTAAGGCAAGGGTACCAGTTCAGGCTACTTGTTAAGGACGTACTACTAGTGAAGGCAAGGGTACTAGTGAAGACTACTGGTTAAGGCAAGGGTACTTGTTAGGACTACTAGTTAAGGCAAGGGTACTAGATTAGGCTAAGAGTTCAGGCAAGGGTACTCGTTCAGATTACTGACTTAGGGTACTCTTCAAGACTAGTTGTCTAGGCTACTGCTCTATGCCACTAGTCTAGCTGACTAGTCCAGCTTACTAGTCTAGGCTTCTACTCTAGCCTTCTCTTGTCTACTCTAATGTAGTCTACTTGCATCTACCCTAGTCTTCCTATCATAAACTACCCTACCCTAACCTATTCTAATCGATTCCATTTGATTCGATTCAAAGCATTTCGATGCGACCGGACACCATCACGCTTGAGTCGGCTCGATTCCGCAACATCAGCTCGATTCAGCTCGATTTGGCTCGAATCGCTTCAATTCAGCTCGTTTCCACTCGGTTCAGCCTTATTCGGCCCTATTTGGCTCGATTCGACTCTTTTCTACTCTATTTGTCTCTGTTCGACTCCATTTGACTCCACTCTTCTCCATTCTACGCTATTCTACTCTATTCTGTTCTACTCTACCCTACGATACTCCAATCTATTCGATTGGATGCGATTCGAAGCAATTTGGTGTGATTCATCTCGTTTTGTTTCCATTTGACTCGATTCGGCCAGAATTGGCTCTATTCAGCTATATCCTGCACTCTTTGACTCTATTGGACTCAATTCTACTCTGCTCTACTCTTGTCTGCTTTACTCTCTCTACTCTACCCTACTGTACTATATTCTATTCTCATAGAGGAGATAGTATTTACCCACCCGCCCCTCCCCTACCCTTCCCTAATCTATTTGATTAGATTCGATGTGACGTATTTCCACGCGATTTGACGCGATTAGGCTTGAATCAGCTCGATTCAGTTCGAATCGGCTCTACTCGGCTCGACTTGGCTCCATTTCACTCCATTCGGCTCGATTAGGCTCGAATTCCATCGATTCTGCTGGATTCTGCTCAATTAGGCCTTATTTGGGCCTATTCGGCCCTATTCTGCTCTATTAGACTCTTTTGTACTCTATTCATATCTATCCGTCTCTATTGGACTCCGTTCAACTCCATTCCTCACTATTTTCCTCTCTTCTATTCTACCCTTCCCTACCCTAATCTCTTCTAATCGATTCGATTTGATTTGACGCGATTCGAAGCAACCGGACGTGATTTCGTCTCGTTTTGTCTCCACTCGGCTCAATTCGGCTATGTTCTCTCTCTTTGACTCTATTCTATTCTGTTGTATTCTTTCTGTTCTGTTCTATTCTCTCCTATTCTGTTGTACTCTATTCTATTCTACCCTACCCGACCCAACGGCACCCACCCGAACCTACCCTACTTTAATCTATTGGATTCAATTCGATTCCGTGCAAAGCGATTTGATAGGACTTGACTGGATTCGGCAAGATCTGAAGGGATTTGATGAGATTCCATGCGACTCGACGTGATTCAGTAGGATTCTCTGAGGTTTGACGCAATTCGAAGTTATTCGACGTGATTCGATGGGATTCGACACGATATGAAGCGATTTGACCTTGTTTGATTCAAAACGATGTGACTCGACTCGATTCGACCTGATTCGATTCAACGCTGTTCGGTGACAGTCAGTGCGATTCTGCTTGATTCCGCTCGATTAGGTGTGATTCGGCAGTATACAGCTCTTTTCGGCTGTATTCAGCTCCATTCGTCTCTATTCAGCTTATTCGGCTCTATTCGACTGTATTCGACTCTACTCTTTTCCACTCGATTCTACTCGATTCTATTCCTTCTATTCTGTTCTAATCTCTTCTATTCCACTCTACTCTGTTCTATTCTCCCCTCCCCCTCCCCTCCCCTTCTCTAATCTATACGTCTGGATTGGATTTGACGCGTTGAACGCGATTCGAGGCGATGAAGCTTGAATCGGCTCGATTCGGCTCGATTTGGCTCTATTCGGCTCAGTTAGGCTCCATTCAGCTTGTTTTGGCTTCAATCGCTTCGAATCTGCTCGATTTGGCCTTCTTCGGCCCTATTCTGCTCTATTCGACTCTTTTCTACTCTATTCGTTTCTACTTGACTCCATTCTACTCCATTCTATTCATTCCACACTATTCTACTTTATTCTGCTCTACCCTACCCAACACCACTCTAATTTACTCTACTTGCTTCTACACGATTCCTCTCATTTTGTCTGCATTTGGCTCTATTCAGCTCTATTCTACTCTTCTCTACTCTATTGTATTGTTTCTACTCTGTTCTGTACTATTCTACTCTATTCTACCCTACCCTATGCTACCCAACTCTAAGGTATTGTAATCCACTTGATTGGATTTGATTCAACCCATTTCAACGCGATTCGGCTCAATTTGGCTCTGTTCAAATCTATTCTACTCTACTCTATTCCCCTCTACTCCACTCTAGCCTACTCTTTTCTGTATTCGTTCTGTGTCGTTCGGTTCTATTTTGTTGTGTTCTGTTCTGTTTTATTCTATTCTACTCTATTCTACCCTACTCTAGCCTACCCGAACCTCCCCTAGTCTAGTCTAGTCTATTCAATTGAATTCGAGAAATTTTGACGCGACTAGGGACCGAATCAGTGTGATTCATGTCCATTCGGCTCCATTTGTCTCGAATAGTGTCGATTCAGCTCGATTAGGCTCGATTTGGCTCCATTAGGCTCGATTCACTGGATTCGGCTCGATTTCGCTCAATCCAGCTCGATTTGGCCCTCTTTGGCCCTCTTCGGCTCTCTTCAGCTCTTTTCTACTCTACTCGATTCCATTGCACACCATTCTACTCCATTCTACGCTCTTCTACTATACCCTACTGTAATTGATTCGATGGGATTCGACGCCATTCGACGCGATTTGTCTCGTTTCGTCTCCATTCAGCTTGATTCGACTCTGTTCTACTCTACTCTATTCTACTCTACACTATTCTGCTCTGCTCTACCCTTTTCTACTCTATTCTATTGTATCCTTTCCATTCTCTTCTACTGTGTTCAAGTCTACTCTATTCCATCCTACCCTAATCTAATCTATTCTACTGGATTCGATTCCACACATCTCGATGCGATTCGGCTCAAATCGGCTCCTTTCCACTCCATTCATCCCCAATCGGCTCAAATCGGTTCGATTCAGCTCTAATCGGCTCCATTCGGCTCTAGTCAGCTCGAATAGGCTCTGTTCAGCTCTATTCGGCTCTATTAGACTCTACTCAACTCTATTATCTCTTTTCGACTCCACTCGACTCCATGCTACACCATTCTACTCCATCCTAAACTATTCTCTACTGTATTGTATTGTACTCTCCCGTCCTGTAGTCTATTCTAATTGATTGGATTGGATTGGATTGGAATTGATCAGATTCAATGCAATTCGACCGGATTCGACGCGATACGGCACGATTCCACGGGATTCGGCGTGATTCGTCTTGGTTTCTATCCATTTAGCTCTTTTGGGCTCTATTTGGCTCTATTCGGCAATGTTCGACTCTACTCTACTCTTCTATACTCTGCTCTTCTCGACCCTATTCTTTCAGTTCTGTTCTCTTCTGTTCTGTTCTACTGCACTCTATTCTACCCTACCCTACCCTAACTTAGCCTACTGTAATCTGTTCTATGCTATTCGACACACTTGAATGGGATTCGACCTGATTCGGGTCATATCGGCTCGATTCATCTCCTTTCTGCTCCATTAAACTCGATTCGGTTCTATTCGGCTCTTTTCCACTCTATTCGGCTCTTTTTGGCAGTATTCGACTCTATTTGACTCTAGTCGACTCGATTCTTTCTGTTCTGTTCTATTCTACTCTATTCTATTCTTCTCTACCCTACCCTAACCCTACCTTCCCCACACTAATCTATTTGATTCGATTCGACACATTTCAAACGACTCGACATGATTCATCTCGATTCACCTTGAATTTGGTCAATTCGGCTCTATTCAGCTCTGTTTGGTTCTTTTCGGCTCTCTTCAACTCGATTTGACTCTATTCTACTGGACCCGACTCTACTTAATTCTATTCTCTTCTTTCTCTTGTGTTCTGTTGTGTTGTAGTCTAGCCTCTGCTACCGTACCCTTCTCTACTCTAATCTATTCGATTCAACGCATTTCGACGCGATTCCATGTGATTAGGCTTGAATCGGCTCGATTTAGCTTTATTTGGCTTGAATTGGGTCAATTCGTCTCGATCCTGCTCAATTCAGCATAATTAGGCTCCAGTGAACCTTATTCAGCCCTGTTCAGCTCTACTCAACCCTTTCTACTTTATTTGTCTCTATTTGGCTCCATTCAACTCCATTCCACACCACTCTACTCTTTTCTACTCTATTCTATTCTGTTCTACCCTACCCTACTCTAATCTATTCTAATCGATTCGATTCATCACGATTTGTCTCCTTTCCTCTCCATTCGAATCGATTCGGCTTGAATTGGATCTATTCATCTATATTCTGCACTACCCGACTCTGACTATTCCACTCTACTCAACTCTACTCCGTTCTACTCTTGGTATTCTCTTCTGTTCTACTCTATTCTATTCTTCTGTGCCCTTCCCTACTGAATCCCAGTCTAACCTACACTACTCTAATCTATTCAATTTAATTCGATTCCATTCAGTTTGACACCATTCGACCCGATTTGAGACAATTCGACGGGATTCGGTGAGATTCCGCGAGATTTGATGCGTTTTGGTGGGATTTGATGGAATTCGACGAGATCCGATGCAATAGGATGCAATTAAGTGTGTTTTGGCTCGATTTTGCTGGGTTCAGTTTGTCTCTATTTGGCTCATTTCAGCTCCACTAGGCTCCATTCATCCCGAATCTGGTCGACTCGACTCGATTCGGCTCATTTTGGCCATATTTGGTCCTATTCAGCGTTATTCGGCTCTATTCAACTCTTTTCTACTCTCTGCATCTGTGTTCGAATCCATTTGACTCCATTCCACACCATTCTATTCCGTTCTACACTACTGTATTCTACAAAACCCTCCCCCACCCTAGCCTATCCTAATCTAGTCTGCTCTTTTCTAGTCTCCTTTTCTATTTTCTCGATTCCATCCTATGCTACTCTACCATACCCTGCACTAAGCTAACGTA
Source organism: Loxodonta africana (assembly GCF_030014295.1). Taxonomy (NCBI): domain Eukaryota; kingdom Metazoa; phylum Chordata; class Mammalia; order Proboscidea; family Elephantidae; genus Loxodonta; species Loxodonta africana. Next base: position 212,255 of record NW_026975015.1, read on the forward strand.
CCCTGACCTATGCTGTTCTATTCTATTTCCTTCTATTTTCTCTGTTCCACCGTATGCTTCCCTACCCTATGCTACCCCACCGTACCATACTCTACTACTTAGGGTTACTCAATAAGGGTCCTAATTAAGGGGAGTAGTTCGGGCAAGGGTACTCCTTAAGGCAAGTGTACTAGTTCAGGCTACTAGTTAAGGCCAGGGTACTAGTTAAGGCCAGGCTACTAGTTAAGGCATGGGTACTTGTTGAGGGTACTGGTTAAGGCAAGGGTACCAGTTCAGGCTACTTGTTAAGGACGTACTACTAGTGAAGGCAAGGGTACTAGTGAAGACTACTGGTTAAGGCAAGGGTACTTGTTAGGACTACTAGTTAAGGCAAGGGTACTAGATTAGGCTAAGAGTTCAGGCAAGGGTACTCGTTCAGATTACTGACTTAGGGTACTCTTCAAGACTAGTTGTCTAGGCTACTGCTCTATGCCACTAGTCTAGCTGACTAGTCCAGCTTACTAGTCTAGGCTTCTACTCTAGCCTTCTCTTGTCTACTCTAATGTAGTCTACTTGCATCTACCCTAGTCTTCCTATCATAAACTACCCTACCCTAACCTATTCTAATCGATTCCATTTGATTCGATTCAAAGCATTTCGATGCGACCGGACACCATCACGCTTGAGTCGGCTCGATTCTGCAACATCAGCTCGATTCAGCTCGATTTGGCTCGAATCGCTTCAATTCAGCTCGTTTCCACTCGGTTCAGCCTTATTCGGCCCTATTTGGCTCGATTCGACTCTTTTCTACTCTATTTGTCTCTGTTCGACTCCATTTGACTCCACTCTTCTCCATTCTACGCTATTCTACTCTATTCTGTTCTACTCTACCCTACGATACTCCAATCTATTCGATTGGATGCGATTCGAAGCAATTTGGTGTGATTCATCTCGTTTTGTTTCCATTTGACTCGATTCGGCCAGAATTGGCTCTATTCAGCTATATCCTGCACTCTTTGACTCTATTGGACTCAATTCTACTCTGCTCTACTCTTGTCTGCTTTACTCTCTCTACTCTACCCTACTGTACTATATTCTATTCTGTACTATTCTGTTCTATTCTACCCACCCGCCCCTCCCCTACCCTTCCCTAATCTATTTGATTAGATTCGATGTGACGTATTTCCACGCGATTTGACGCGATTAGGCTTGAATCAGCTCGATTCAGTTCGAATCGGCTCTACTCGGCTCGACTTGGCTCCATTTCACTCCATTCGGCTCGATTAGGCTCGAATTCCATCGATTCTGCTGGATTCTGCTCAATTAGGCCTTATTTGGGCCTATTCGGCCCTATTCTGCTCTATTAGACTCTTTTGTACTCTATTCATATCTATCCGTCTCTATTGGACTCCGTTCAACTCCATTCCTCACTATTTTCCTCTCTTCTATTCTACCCTTTCCTACCCTAATCTCTTCTAATCGATTCGATTTGATTTGACGCGATTCGAAGCAACCGGACGTGATTCGTCTCGTTTTGTCTCCACTCGGCTCAATTCGGCTATGTTCTCTCTCTTTGACTCTATTCTATTCTGTTGTATTCTTTCTGTTCTGTTCTATTCTCTCCTATTCTGTTGTACTCTATTCTATTCTACCCTACCCGACCCAACGGCACCCCACCCGAACCTACCCTACTTTAATCTATTGGATTCAATTCGATTCCGTGCAAAGCGATTTGATAGGACTTGACTGGATTCGGCAAGATCTGAAGGGATTTGATGAGATTCCATGCGACTCGACGTGATTCAGTAGGATTCTCTGAGGTTTGACGCAATTCGAAGTTATTCGACGTGATTCGATGGGATTCGACACGATATGAAGCGATTTGACCTTGTTTGATTCAAAACGATGTGACTCGACTCGATTCGACCTGATTCGATTCAACGCTGTTCGGTGACAGTCAGTGCGATTCTGCTTGATTCCGCTCGATTAGGTGTGATTCGGCAGTATACAGCTCTTTTCGGCTGTATTCAGCTCCATTCGTCTCTATTCAGCTTATTCGGCTCTATTCGACTGTATTCGACTCTACTCTTTTCCACTCGATTCTACTCGATTCTATTCCTTCTATTCTGTTCTAATCTCTTCTATTCCACTCTACTCTGTTCTATTCTCCCCTCCCCTCCCCTCCCCTTCTCTAATCTATACGTCTGGATTGGATTTGACGCGTTGAACGCGATTCGAGGCGATGAAGCTTGAATCGGCTCGATTCGGCTCGATTTGGCTCTATTCGGCTCAGTTAGGCTCCATTCAGCTTGTTTTGGCTTGAATCGCTTCGAATCTGCTCGATTTGGCCTTCTTCGGCCCTATTCTGCTCTATTCGACTCTTTTCTACTCTATTCGTTTCTACTTGACTCCATTCTACTCCATTCTATTCATTCCACACTATTCTACTTTATTCTGCTCTACCCTACCCAACACCACTCTAATTTACTCTACTTGCTTCTACACGATTCCTCTCATTTTGTCTGCATTTGGCTCTATTCAGCTCTATTCTACTCTTCTCTACTCTATTGTATTGTTTCTACTCTGTTCTGTACTATTCTACTCTATTCTACCCTACCCTATGCTACCCAACTCTAAGGTATTGTAATCCACTTGATTGGATTTGATTCAACCCATTTCAACGCGATTCGGCTCAATTTGGCTCTGTTCAAATCTATTCTACTCTACTCTATTCCCCTCTACTCCACTCTAGCCTACTCTTTTCTGTATTCGTTCTGTGTCGTTCGGTTCTATTTTGTTGTGTTCTGTTCTGTTTTATTCTATTCTACTCTATTCTACCCTACTCTAGCCTACCCGAACCTCCCCTAGTCTAGTCTATTCAATTGAATTCGAGAAATTTTGACGCGACTAGGGACCGAATCAGTGTGATTCATGTCCATTCGGCTCCATTTGTCTCGAATAGTGTCGATTCAGCTCGATTAGGCTCGATTTGGCTCCATTAGGCTCGATTCACTGGATTCGGCTCGATTTCGCTCAATTCAGCTCGATTTGGCCCTCTTTGGCCCTCTTCGGCTCTCTTCAGCTCTTTTCTACTCTACTCGATTCCATTGCACACCATTCTACTCCATTCTACGCTCTTCTACTATACCCTACTGTAATTGATTCGATGGGATTCGACGCCATTCGACGCGATTTGTCTCGTTTCGTCTCCATTCAGCTTGATTCGACTCTGTTCTACTCTACTCTATTCTACTCTACACTATTCTGCTCTGCTCTACCCTTTTCTACTCTATTCTATTGTATCCTTTCCATTCTCTTCTACTGTGTTCAAGTCTACTCTACTCCATCCTACCCTAATCTAATCTATTCTACTGGATTCGATTCCACGCATCTCCATGCGATTCGGCTCAAATCGGCTCCTTTCCACTCCATTCATCCCCAATCGGCTCAAATCGGTTCGATTCAGCTCTAATCGGCTCCATTCGGCTCTAGTCAGCTCGAATAGGCTCTGTTCAGCTCTATTCGGCTCTATTAGACTCTACTCAACTCTATTATCTCTTTTCGACTCCACTCGACTCCATGCTACACCATTCTACTCCATCCTAAACTATTCTCTACTGTATTGTATTGTACTCTCCCGTCCTGTAGTCTATTCTAATTGATTGGATTGGATTGGATTGGAATTGATCAGATTCAATGCAATTCGACCGGATTCGACGCGATACGGCACGATTCCACGGGATTCGGCGTGATTCGTCTTGGTTTCTATCCATTTAGCTCTTTTGGGCTCTATTTGGCTCTATTCGGCAATGTTCGACTCTACTCTACTCTACTCTTCTATACTCTGCTCTTCTCGACCCTATTCTTTCAGTTCTGTTCTCTTCTGTTCTGTTCTACTGCACTCTATTCTACCCTACCCTACCCTAACTTAGCCTACTGTAATCTGTTCTATGCTATTCGACACACTTGAATGGGATTCGACCTGATTCGGGTCATATCGGCTCGATTCATCTCCTTTCTGCTCCATTAAACTCGATTCGGTTCTATTCGGCTCTTTTCCACTCTATTCGGCTCTTTTTGGCAGTATTCGACTCTATTTGACTCTAGTCTACTCGATTCTTTCTGTTCTGTTCTATTCTACTCTATTCTATTCTTCTCTACCCTACCCTAACCCTACCTTCCCCACACTAATCTATTTGATTCGATTCGACACATTTCAAACGACTTGACATGATTCATCTCGATTCACCTTGAATTTGGTCAATTCGGCTCTATTCAGCTCTGTTTGGCTCTTTTCGGCTCTCTTCAACTCGATTTGACTCTATTCTACTGGACCCGACTCTACTTAATTCTATTCTCTTCTTTCTCTTGTGTTCTGTTGTGTTGTAGTCTAGCCTCTGCTACCGTACCCTTCTCTACTCTAATCTATTCGATTCAACGCATTTCGACGTGATTCCATGTGATTAGGCTTGAATCGGCTCGATTTAGCTTTCTTTGGCTTGAATTGGGTCAATTCGTCTCGATCCTGCTCAATTCAGCATAATTAGGCTCCAGTGAACCTTATTCAGCCCTGTTCAGCTCTACTCAACCCTTTCTACTTTATTTGTCTCTATTTGGCTCCATTCAACTCCATTCCACACCACTCTACTCTTTTCTACTCTATTCTATTCTGTTCTACCCTACCCTACTCTAATCTATTCTAATCGATTCGATTCATCACGATTTGTCTCCTTTCCTCTCCATTCGAATCGATTCGGCTTGAATTGGATCTATTCATCTATATTCTGCACTACCCGACTCTGACTATTCCACTCTACTCAACTCTACTCCGTTCTACTCTTGGTATTCTCTTCTGTTCTACTCTATTCTATTCTTCTGTGCCCTTCCCTACTGAATCCCAGTCTAACCTACACTACTCTAATCTATTCAATTTAATTCGATTCCATTCAGTTTGACACCATTCGACCCGATTTGAGACAATTCGACGGGATTCGGTGAGATTCCGCGAGATTTGATGCGTTTTGGTGGGATTTGATGGAATTCGACGAGATCCGATGCAATAGGATGCAATTAAGTGTGTTTTGGCTCGATTTTGCTGGGTTCAGTTTGTCTCTATTTGGCTCATTTCAGCTCCACTAGGCTCCATTCATCCCGAATCTGGTCGACTCGACTCGATTCGGCTCATTTTGGCCATATTTGGTCCTATTCAGCGTTATTCGGCTCTATTCAACTCTTTTCTACTCTCTGCATCTGTGTTCGAATCCATTTGACTCCATTCCACACCATTCTATTCCGTTCTACACTACTGTATTCTACAAAACCCTCCCCCACCCTAGCCTATCCTAATCTAGTCTGCTCTTTTCTAGTCTCCTTTTCTATTTTCTCGATTCCATCCTATGCTACTCTACCATACCCTGCACTAAGCTAACGTACCCTGACCTATGCTGTTCTATTCTATTTCCTTCTATTTTCTCTGTTCCACCGTATGCTTCCCTACCCTATGCTACCCCACCGTACCATACTCTACTACTTAGGGTTACTCAATAAGGGTCCTAATTAAGGGGAGTAGTTCGGGCAAGGGTACTCCTTAAGGCAAGTGTACTAGTTCAGGCTACTAGTTAAGGCCAGGGTACTAGTTAAGGCCAGGCTACTAGTTAAGGCATGGGTACTTGTTGAGGGTACTGGTTAAGGCAAGGGTACCAGTTCAGGCTACTTGTTAAGGACGTACTACTAGTGAAGGCAAGGGTACTAGTGAAGACTACTGGTTAAGGCAAGGGTACTTGTTAGGACTACTAGTTAAGGCAAGGGTACTAGATTAGGCTAAGAGTTCAGGCAAGGGTACTCGTTCAGATTACTGACTTAGGGTACTCTTCAAGACTAGTTGTCTAGGCTACTGCTCTATGCCACTAGTCTAGCTGACTAGTCCAGCTTACTAGTCTAGGCTTCTACTCTAGCCTTCTCTTGTCTACTCTAATGTAGTCTACTTGCATCTACCCTAGTCTTCCTATCATAAACTACCCTACCCTAACCTATTCTAATCGATTCCATTTGATTCGATTCAAAGCATTTCGATGCGACCGGACACCATCACGCTTGAGTCGGCTCGATTCCGCAACATCAGCTCGATTCAGCTCGATTTGGCTCGAATCGCTTCAATTCAGCTCGTTTCCACTCGGTTCAGCCTTATTCGGCCCTATTTGGCTCGATTCGACTCTTTTCTACTCTATTTGTCTCTGTTCGACTCCATTTGACTCCACTCTTCTCCATTCTACGCTATTCTACTCTATTCTGTTCTACTCTACCCTACGATACTCCAATCTATTCGATTGGATGCGATTCGAAGCAATTTGGTGTGATTCATCTCGTTTTGTTTCCATTTGACTCGATTCGGCCAGAATTGGCTCTATTCAGCTATATCCTGCACTCTTTGACTCTATTGGACTCAATTCTACTCTGCTCTACTCTTGTCTGCTTTACTCTCTCTACTCTACCCTACTGTACTATATTCTATTCTGTACTATTCTGTTCTATTCTACCCACCCGCCCCTCCCCTACCCTTCCCTAATCTATTTGATTAGATTCGATGTGACGTATTTCCACGCGATTTGACGCGATTAGGCTTGAATCAGCTCGATTCAGTTCGAATCGGCTCTACTCGGCTCGACTTGGCTCCATTTCACTCCATTCGGCTCGATTAGGCTCGAATTCCATCGATTCTGCTGGATTCTGCTCAATTAGGCCTTATTTGGGCCTATTCGGCCCTATTCTGCTCTATTAGACTCTTTTGTACTCTATTCATATCTATCCGTCTCTATTGGACTCCGTTCAACTCCATTCCTCACTATTTTCCTCTCTTCTATTCTACCCTTCCCTACCCTAATCTCTTCTAATCGATTCGATTTGATTTGACGCGATTCGAAGCAACCGGACGTGATTCGTCTCGTTTTGTCTCCACTCGGCTCAATTCGGCTATGTTCTCTCTCTTTGACTCTATTCTATTCTGTTGTATTCTTTCTGTTCTGTTCTATTCTCTCCTATTCTGTTGTACTCTATTCTATTCTACCCTACCCGACCCAACGGCACCCCACCCGAACCTACCCTACTTTAATCTATTGGATTCAATTCGATTCCGTGCAAAGCGATTTGATAGGACTTGACTGGATTCGGCAAGATCTGAAGGGATTTGATGAGATTCCATGCGACTCGACGTGATTCAGTAGGATTCTCTGAGGTTTGACGCAATTCGAAGTTATTCGACGTGATTCGATGGGATTCGACACGATATGAAGCGATTTGACCTTGTTTGATTCAAAACGATGTGACTCGACTCGATTCGACCTGATTCGATTCGACGCTGTTCGGTGACAGTCAGTGCGATTCTGCTTGATTCCGCTCGATTAGGTGTGATTCGGCAGTATACAGCTCTTTTCGGCTGTATTCAGCTCCATTCGTCTCTATTCAGCTTATTCGGCTCTATTCGACTGTATTCGACTCTACTCTTTTCCACTCGATTCTACTCGATTCTATTCCTTCTATTCTGTTCTAATCTCTTCTATTCCACTCTACTCTGTTCTATTCTCCCCTCCCCTCCCCTCCCCTTCTCTAATCTATACGTCTCGATTGGATTTGACGCGTTGAACGCGATTCGAGGCGATGAAGCTTGAATCGGCTCGATTCGGCTCGATTTGGCTCTATTCGGCTCAGTTAGGCTCCATTCAGCTTGTTTTGGCTTGAATCGCTTCGAATCTGCTCGATTTGGCCTTCTTCGGCCCTATTCTGCTCTATTCGACTCTTTTCTACTCTATTCGTTTCTACTTGACTCCATTCTACTCCATTCTATTCATTCCACACTATTCTACTTTATTCTGCTCTACCCTACCCAACACCACTCTAATTTACTCTACTTGCTTCTACACGATTCCTCTCATTTTGTCTGCATTTGGCTCTATTCAGCTCTATTCTACTCTTCTCTACTCTATTGTATTGTTTCTACTCTGTTCTGTACTATTCTACTCTATTCTACCCTACCCTATGCTACCCAACTCTAAGGTATTGTAATCCACTTGATTGGATTTGATTCAACCCATTTCAACGCGATTCGGCTCAATTTGGCTCTGTTCAAATCTATTCTACTCTACTCTATTCCCCTCTACTCCACTCTAGCCTACTCTTTTCTGTATTCGTTCTGTGTCGTTCGGTTCTATTTTGTTGTGTTCTGTTCTGTTTTATTCTATTCTACTCTATTCTACCCTACTCTAGCCTACCCGAACCTCCCCTAGTCTAGTCTATTCAATTGAATTCGAGAAATTTTGACGCGACTAGGGACCGAATCAGTGTGATTCATGTCCATTCGGCTCCATTTGTCTCGAATAGTGTCGATTCAGCTCGATTAGGCTCGATTTGGCTCCATTAGGCTCGATTCACTGGATTCGGCTCGATTTCGCTCAATTCAGCTCGATTTGGCCCTCTTTGGCCCTCTTCGGCTCTCTTCAGCTCTTTTCTACTCTACTCGATTCCATTGCACACCATTCTACTCCATTCTACGCTCTTCTACTATACCCTACTGTAATTGATTCGATGGGATTCGACGCCATTCGACGCGATTTGTCTCGTTTCGTCTCCATTCAGCTTGATTCGACTCTGTTCTACTCTACTCTATTCTACTCTACACTATTCTGCTCTGCTCTACCCCTTTCTACTCTATTCTATTGTATCCTTTCCATTCTCTTCTACTGTGTTCAAGTCTACTCTATTCCATCCTACCCTAATCTAATCTATTCTACTGGATTCGATTCCACGCATCTCCATGCGATTCGGCTCAAATCGGCTCCTTTCCACTCCATTCATCCCCAATCGGCTCAAATCGGTTCGATTCAGCTCTAATCGGCTCCATTCGGCTCTAGTCAGCTCGAATAGGCTCTGTTCAGCTCTATTCGGCTCTATTAGACTCTACTCAACTCTATTATCTCTTTTCGACTCCACTCGACTCCATGCTACACCATTCTACTCCATCCTAAACTATTCTCTACTGTATTGTATTGTACTCTCCCGTCCTGTAGTCTATTCTAATTGATTGGATTGGATTGGATTGGAATTGATCAGATTCAATGCAATTCGACCGGATTCGACGCGATACGGCACGATTCCACGGGATTCGGCGTGATTCGTCTTGGTTTCTATCCATTTAGCTCTTTTGGGCTCTATTTGGCTCTATTCGGCAATGTTCGACTCTACTCTACTCTACTCTTCTATACTCTGCTCTTCTCGACCCTATTCTTTCAGTTCTGTTCTCTTCTGTTCTGTTCTACTGCACTCTATTCTACCCTACCCTACCCTAACTTAGCCTACTGTAATCTGTTCTATGCTATTCGACACACTTGAATGGGATTCGACCTGATTCGGGTCATATCGGCTCGATTCATCTCCTTTCTGCTCCATTAAACTCGATTCGGTTCTATTCGGCTCTTTTCCACTCTATTCGGCTCTTTTTGGCAGTATTCGACTCTATTTGACTCTAGTCTACTCGATTCTTTCTGTTCTGTTCTATTCTACTCTATTCTATTCTTCTCTACCCTACCCTAACCCTACCTTCCCCACACTAATCTATTTGATTCGATTCGACACATTTCAAACGACTCGACATGATTCATCTCGATTCACCTTGAATTTGGTCAATTCGGCTGTATTCAGCTCTGTTTGGCTCTTTTCGGCTCTCTTCAACTCGATTTGACTCTATTCTACTGGACCCGACTCTACTTAATTCTATTCTCTTCTTTCTCTTGTGTTCTGTTGTGTTGTAGTCTAGCCTCTGCTAACGTACCCTTCTCTACTCTAATCTATTCGATTCAACGCATTTCGACGCGATTCCATGTGATTAGGCTTGAATCGGCTCGATTTAGCTTTATTTGGCTTGAATTGGGTCAATTCGTCTCGATCCTGCTCAATTCAGCATAATTAGGCTCCAGTGAACCTTATTCAGCCCTGTTCAGCTCTACTCAACCCTTTCTACTTTATTTGTCTCTATTTGGCTCCATTCAACTCCATTCCACACCACTCTACTCTTTTCTACTCTATTCTATTCTGTTCTACCCTACCCTACTCTAATCTATTCTAATCGATTCGATTCATCACGATTTGTCTCCTTTCCTCTCCATTCGAATCGATTCGGCTTGAATTGGATCTATTCATCTATATTCTGCACTACCCGACTCTGACTATTCCACTCTACTCAACTCTACTCCGTTCTACTCTTGGTATTCTCTTCTGTTCTACTCTATTCTATTCTTCTGTGCCCTTCCCTACTGAATCCCAGTCTAACCTACACTACTCTAATCTATTCAATTTAATTCGATTCCATTCAGTTTGACACCATTCGACCCGATTTGAGACAATTCGACGGGATTCGGTGAGATTCCGCGAGATTTGATGCGTTTTGGTGGGATTTGATGGAATTCGACGAGATCCGATGCAATAGGATGCAATTAAGTGTGTTTTGGCTCGATTTTGCTGGGTTCAGTTTGTCTCTATTTGGCTCATTTCAGCTCCACTAGGCTCCATTCATCCCGAATCTGGTCGACTCGACTCGATTCGGCTCATTTTGGCCATATTTGGTCCTATTCAGCGTTATTCGGCTCTATTCAACTCTTTTCTACTCTCTGCATCTGTGTTCGAATCCATTTGACTCCATTCCACACCATTCTATTCCGTTCTACACTACTGTATTCTACAAAACCCTCCCCCACCCTAGCCTATCCTAATCTAGTCTGCTCTTTTCTAGTCTCCTTTTCTATTTTCTCGATTCCATCCTATGCTACTCTACCATACCCTGCACTAAGCTAACGTACCCTGACCTATGCTGTTCTATTCTATTTCCTTCTATTTTCTCTGTTCCACCGTATGCTTCCCTACCCTATGCTACCCCACTGTACCATACTCTACTACTTAGGGTTACTCAATAAGGGTCCTAATTAAGGGGAGTAGTTCGGGCAAGGGTACTCCTTAAGGCAAGTGTACTAGTTCAGGCTACTAGTTAAGGCCAGGCTACTAGTTAAGGCCAGGCTACTAGTTAAGGCATGGGTACTTGTTGAGGGTACTGGTTAAGGCAAGGGTACCAGTTCAGGCTACTTGTTAAGGACGTACTACTAGTGAAGGCAAGGGTACTAGTGAAGACTACTGGTTAAGGCAAGGGTACTTGTTAGGACTACTAGTTAAGGCAAGGGTACTAGATTAGGCTAAGAGTTCAGGCAAGGGTACTCGTTCAGATTACTGACTTAGGGTACTCTTCAAGATTAGTTGTCTAGGCTACTGCTCTATGCCACTAGTCTAGCTGACTAGTCCAGCTTACTAGTCTAGGCTTCTACTCTAGCCTTCTCTTGTCTACTCTAATGTAGTCTACTTGCATCTACCCTAGTCTTCCTATCATAAACTACCCTACCCTAACCTATTCTAATCGATTCCATTTGATTCGATTCAAAGCATTTCGATGCGACCGGACACCATCACGCTTGAGTCGGCTCGATTCCGCAACATCAGCTCGATTCAGCTCGATTTGGCTCGAATCGCTTCAATTCAGCTCGTTTCCACTCGGTTCAGCCTTATTCGGCCCTATTTGGCTCGATTCGACTCTTTTCTACTCTATTTGTCTCTGTTCGACTCCATTTGACTCCACTCTTCTCCATTCTATGCTATTCTACTCTATTCTGTTCTACTCTACCCTACGATACTCCAATCTATTCGATTGGATGCGATTCGAAGCAATTTGGTGTGATTCATCTCGTTTTGTTTCCATTTGACTCGATTCGGCCAGAATTGGCTCTATTCAGCTATATCCTGCACTCTTTGACTCTATTGGACTCAATTCTACTCTGCTCTACTCTTGTCTGCTTTACTCTCTCTACTCTACCCTACTGTACTATATTCTATTCTGTACTATTCTGTTCTATTCTACCCACCCGCCCCTCCCCTACCCTTCCCTAATCTATTTGATTAGATTCGATGTGACGTATTTCCACGCGATTTGACGCGATTAGGCTTGAATCAGCTCGATTCAGTTCGAATCGGCTCTACTCGGCTCGACTTGGCTCCATTTCACTCCATTCGGCTCGATTAGGCTCGAATTCCATCGATTCTGCTGGATTCTGCTCAATTAGGCCTTATTTGGGCCTATTCGGCCCTATTCTGCTCTATTAGACTCTTTTGTACTCTATTCATATCTATCCGTCTCTATTGGACTCCGTTCAACTCCATTCCTCACTATTTTCCTCTCTTCTATTCTACCCTTCCCTACCCTAATCTCTTCTAATCGATTCGATTTGATTTGACGCGATTCGAAGCAACCGGACGTGATTCGTCTCGTTTTGTCTCCACTCGGCTCAATTCGGCTATGTTCTCTCTCTTTGACTCTATTCTATTCTGTTGTATTCTTTCTGTTCTGTTCTATTCTCTCCTATTCTGTTGTACTCTATTCTATTCTACCCTACCCGACCCAACGGCACCCCACCCGAACCTACCCTACTTTAATCTATTGGATTCAATTCGATTCCGTGCAAAGCGATTTGATAGGACTTGACTGGATTCGGCAAGATCTGAAGGGATTTGATGAGATTCCATGCGACTCGACGTGATTCAGTAGGATTCTCTGAGGTTTGACGCAATTCGAAGTTATTCGACGTGATTCGATGGGATTCGACACGATATGAAGCGATTTGACCTTGTTTGATTCAAAACGATGTGACTCGACTCGATTCGACCTGATTCGATTCGACGCTGTTCGGTGACAGTCAGTGCGATTCTGCTTGATTCCGCTCGATTAGGTGTGATTCGGCAGTATACAGCTCTTTTCGGCTGTATTCAGCTCCATTCGTCTCTATTCAGCTTATTCGGCTCTATTCGACTGTATTCGACTCTACTCTTTTCCACTCGATTCTACTCGATTCTATTCCTTCTATTCTGTTCTAATCTCTTCTATTCCACTCTACTCTGTTCTATTCTCCCCTCCCCTCCCCTCCCCTTCTCTAATCTATACGTCTCGATTGGATTTGACGCGTTGAACGCGATTCGAGGCGATGAAGCTTGAATCGGCTCGATTCGGCTCGATTTGGCTCTATTCGGCTCAGTTAGGCTCCATTCAGCTTGTTTTGGCTTGAATCGCTTCGAATCTGCTCGATTTGGCCTTCTTCGGCCCTATTCTGCTCTATTCGACTCTTTTCTACTCTATTCGTTTCTACTTGACTCCATTCTACTCCATTCTATTCATTCCACACTATTCTACTTTATTCTGCTCTACCCTACCCAACACCACTCTAATTTACTCTACTTGCTTCTACACGATTCCTCTCATTTTGTCTGCATTTGGCTCTATTCAGCTCTATTCTACTCTTCTCTACTCTATTGTATTGTTTCTACTCTGTTCTGTACTATTCTACTCTATTCTACCCTACCCTATGCTACCCAACTCTAAGGTATTGTAATCCACTTGATTGGATTTGATTCAACCCATTTCAACGCGATTCGGCTCAATTTGGCTCTGTTCAAATCTATTCTACTCTACTCTATTCCCCTCTACTCCACTCTAGCCTACTCTTTTCTGTATTCGTTCTGTGTCGTTCGGTTCTATTTTGTTGTGTTCTGTTCTGTTTTATTCTATTCTACTCTATTCTACCCTACTCTAGCCTACCCGAACCTCCCCTAGTCTAGTCTAGTCTATTCAATTGAATTCGAGAAATTTTGACGCGACTAGGGACCGAATCAGTGTGATTCATGTCCATTCGGCTCCATTTGTCTCGAATAGTGTCGATTCAGCTCGATTAGGCTCGATTTGGCTCCATTAGGCTCGATTCACTGGATTCGGCTCGATTTCGCTCAATTCAGCTCGATTTGGCCCTCTTTGGCCCTCTTCGGCTCTCTTCAGCTCTTTTCTACTCTACTCGATTCCATTGCACACCATTCTACTCCATTCTACGCTCTTCTACTATACCCTACTGTAATTGATTCGATGGGATTCGACGCCATTCGACGCGATTTGTCTCGTTTCGTCTCCATTCAGCTTGATTCGACTCTGTTCTACTCTACTCTATTCTACTCTACACTATTCTGCTCTGCTCTACCCTTTTCTACTCTATTCTATTGTATCCTTTCCATTCTCTTCTACTGTGTTCAAGTCTACTCTATTCCATCCTACCCTAATCTAATCTATTCTACTGGATTCGATTCCACGCATCTCCATGCGATTCGGCTCAAATCGGCTCCTTTCCACTCCATTCATCCCCAATCGGCTCAAATCGGTTCGATTCAGCTCTAATCGGCTCCATTCGGCTCTAGTCAGCTCGAATAGGCTCTGTTCAGCTCTATTCGGCTCTATTAGACTCTACTCAACTCTATTATCTCTTTTCGACTCCACTCGACTCCATGCTACACCATTCTACTCCATCCTAAACTATTCTCTACTGTATTGTATTGTACTCTCCCGTCCTGTAGTCTATTCTAATTGATTGGATTGGATTGGATTGGAATTGATCAGATTCAATGCAATTCGACCGGATTCGACGCGATACGGCACGATTCCACGGGATTCGGCGTGATTCGTCTTGGTTTCTATCCATTTAGCTCTTTTGGGCTCTATTTGGCTCTATTCGGCAATGTTCGACTCTACTCTACTCTACTCTTCTATACTCTGCTCTTCTCGACCCTATTCTTTCAGTTCTGTTCTCTTCTGTTCTGTTCTACTGCACTCTATTCTACCCTACCCTACCCTAACTTAGCCTACTGTAATCTGTTCTATGCTATTCGACACACTTGAATGGGATTCGACCTGATTCGGGTCATATCGGCTCGATTCATCTCCTTTCTGCTCCATTAAACTCGATTCGGTTCTATTCGGCTCTTTTCCACTCTATTCGGCTCTTTTTGGCAGTATTCGACTCTATTTGACTCTAGTCGACTCGATTCTTTCTGTTCTGTTCTATTCTACTCTATTCTATTCTTCTCTACCCTACCCTAACCTTACCTTCCCCACACTAATCTATTTGATTCGATTCGACACATTTCAAACGACTCGACATGATTCATCTCGATTCACCTTGAATTTGGTCAATTCGGCTGTATTCAGCTCTGTTTGGCTCTTTTCGGCTCTCTTCAACTCGATTTGACTCTATTCTACTGGACCCGACTCTACTTAATTCTATTCTCTTCTTTCTCTTGTGTTCTGTTGTGTTGTAGTCTAGCCTCTGCTACCGTACCCTTCTCTACTCTAATCTATTCGATTCAACGCATTTCGACGCGATTCCATGTGATTAGGCTTGAATCGGCTCGATTTAGCTTTCTTTGGCTTGAATTGGGTCAATTCGTCTCGATCCTGCTCAATTCAGCATAATTAGGCTCCAGTGAACCTTATTCAGCCCTGTTCAGCTCTACTCAACCCTTTCTACTTTATTTGTCTCTATTTGGCTCCATTCAACTCCATTCCACACCACTCTACTCTTTTCTACTCTATTCTATTCTGTTCTACCCTACCCTACTCTAATCTATTCTAATCGATTCGATTCATCACGATTTGTCTCCTTTCCTCTCCATTCGAATCGATTCGGCTTGAATTGGATCTATTCATCTATATTCTGCACTACCCGACTCTGACTATTCCACTCTACTCAACTCTACTCCGTTCTACTCTTGGTATTCTCTTCTGTTCTACTCTATTCTATTCTTCTGTGCCCTTCCCTACTGAATCCCAGTCTAACCTACACTACTCTAATCTATTCAATTTAATTCGATTCCATTCAGTTTGACACCATTCGACCCGATTTGAGACAATTCGACGGGATTCGGTGAGATTCCGCGAGATTTGATGCGTTTTGGTGGGATTTGATGGAATTCGACGAGATCCGATGCAATAGGATGCAATTAAGTGTGTTTTGGCTCGATTTTGCTGGGTTCAGTTTGTCTCTATTTGGCTCATTTCAGCTCCACTAGGCTCCATTCATCCCGAATCTGGTCGACTCGACTCAATTCGGCTCATTTTGGCCATATTTGGTCCTATTCAGCGTTATTCGGCTCTATTCAACTCTTTTCTACTCTCTGCATCTGTGTTCGAATCCATTTGACTCCATTCCACACCATTCTATTCCGTTCTACACTACTGTATTCTACAAAACCCTCCCCCACCCTACCCTATCCTAATCTAGTCTGCTCTTTTCTAGTCTCCTTTTCTATTTTCTCGATTCCATCCTATGCTACTCTACCATACCCTGCACTAAGCTAACGTACCCTGACCTATGCTGTTCTATTCTATTTCCTTCTATTTTCTCTGTTCCACCGTATGCTTCCCTACCCTATGCTACCCCACCGTACCATACTCTACTACTTAGGGTTACTCAATAAGGGTCCTAATTAAGGGGAGTAGTTCGGGCAAGGGTACTCCTTAAGGCAAGTGTACTAGTTCAGGCTACTAGTTAAGGCCAGGGTACTAGTTAAGGCCAGGCTACTAGTTAAGGCATGGGTACTTGTTGAGGGTACTGGTTAAGGCAAGGGTACCAGTTCAGGCTACTTGTTAAGGACGTACTACTAGTGAAGGCAAGGGTACTAGTGAAGACTACTGGTTAAGGCAAGGGTACTTGTTAGGACTACTAGTTAAGGCAAGGGTACTAGATTAGGCTAAGAGTTCAGGCAAGGGTACTCGTTCAGATTACTGACTTAGGGTACTCTTCAAGACTAGTTGTCTTGGCTACTGCTCTATGCCACTAGTCTAGCTGACTAGTCCAGCTTACTAGTCTAGGCTTCTACTCTAGCCTTCTCTTGTCTACTCTAATGTAGTCTACTTGCATCTACCCTAGTCTTCCTATCATAAACTACCCTACCCTAACCTATTCTAATCGATTCCATTTGATTCGATTCAAAGCATTTCGATGCGACCGGACACCATCACGCTTGAGTCGGCTCGATTCCGCAACATCAGCTCGATTCAGCTCGATTTGGCTCGAATCGCTTCAATTCAGCTCGTTTCCACTCGGTTCAGCCTTATTCGGCCCTATTTGGCTCGATTCGACTCTTTTCTACTCTATTTGTCTCTGTTCGACTCCATTTGACTCCACTCTTCTCCATTCTACGCTATTCTACTCTATTCTGTTCTACTCTACCCTACGATACTCCAATCTATTCGATTGGATGCGATTCGAAGCAATTTGGTGTGATTCATCTCGTTTTGTTTCCATTTGACTCGATTCGGCCAGAATTGGCTCTATTCAGCTATATCCTGCACTCTTTGACTCTATTGGACTCAATTCTACTCTGCTCTACTCTTGTCTGCTTTACTCTCTCTACTCTACCCTACTGTACTATATTCTATTCTGTACTATTCTGTTCTATTCTACCCACCCGCCCCTCCCCTACCCTTCCCTAATCTATTTGATTAGATTCGATGTGACGTATTTCCACGCGATTTGACGCGATTAGGCTTGAATCAGCTCGATTCAGTTCGAATCGGCTCTACTCGGCTCGACTTGGCTCCATTTCACTCCATTCGGCTCGATTAGGCTCGAATTCCATCGATTCTGCTGGATTCTGCTCAATTAGGCCTTATTTGGGCCTATTCGGCCCTATTCTGCTCTATTAGACTCTTTTGTACTCTATTCATATCTATCCGTCTCTATTGGACTCCGTTCAACTCCATTCCTCACTATTTTCCTCTCTTCTATTCTACCCTTCCCTACCCTAATCTCTTCTAATCGATTCGATTTGATTTGACGCGATTCGAAGCAACCGGACGTGATTCGTCTCGTTTTGTCTCCACTCGGCTCAATTCGGCTATGTTCTCTCTCTTTGACTCTATTCTATTCTGTTGTATTCTTTCTGTTCTGTTCTATTCTCTCCTATTCTGTTGTACTCTATTCTATTCTACCCTACCCGACCCAACGGCACCCCACCCGAACCTACCCTACTTTAATCTATTGGATTCAATTCGATTCCGTGCAAAGCGATTTGATAGGACTTGACTGGATTCGGCAAGATCTGAAGGGATTTGATGAGATTCCATGCGACTCGACGTGATTCTGTAGGATTCTCTGAGGTTTGACGCAATTCGAAGTTATTCGACGTGATTCGATGGGATTCGACACGATATGAAGCGATTTGACCTTGTTTGATTCAAAACGATGTGACTCGACTCGATTCGACCTGATTCGATTCGACGCTGTTCGGTGACAGTCAGTGCGATTCTGCTTGATTCCACTCGATTAAGTGTGATTCGGCAGTATACAGCTCTTTTCGGCTGTATTCAGCTCCATTCGTCTCTATTCAGCTTATTCGGCTCTATTCGACTGTATTCGACTCTACTCTTTTCCACTCGATTCTACTCGATTCTATTCCTTCTATTCTGTTCTAATCTCTTCTATTCCACTCTACTCTGTTCTATTCTCCCCTCCCCTCCCCTCCCCTTCTCTAATCTATACGTCTCGATTGGATTTGACGCGTTGAACGCGATTCGAGGCAATGAAGCTTGAATCAGCTCGATTCGGCTCGATTTGGCTCTATTCGGCTCAGTTAGGCTCCATTCAGCTTGTTTTGGCTTGAATCGCTTCGAATCTGCTCGATTTGGCCTTCTTCGGCCCTATTCTGCTCTATTCGACTCTTTTCTACTCTATTCGTTTCTACTTGACTCCATTCTACTCCATTCTATTCATTCCACACTATTCTACTTTATTCTGCTCTACCCTACCCAACACCACTCTAATTTACTCTACTTGCTTCTACACGATTCCTCTCATTTTGTCTGCATTTGGCTCTATTCAGCTCTATTCTACTCTTCTCTACTCTATTGTATTGTTTCTACTCTGTTCTGTACTATTCTACTCTATTCTACCCTACCCTATGCTACCCAACTCTAAGGTATTGTAATCCACTTGATTGGATTTGATTCAACCCATTTCAACGCGATTCGGCTCAATTTGGCTCTGTTCAAATCTATTCTACTCTATTCCCCTCTACTCCACTCTAGCCTACTCTTTTCTGTATTCGTTCTGTGTCGTTCGGTTCTATTTTGTTGTGTTCTGTTCTGTTTTATTCTATTCTACTCTATTCTACCCTACTCTAGCCTACCCGAACCTCCCCTAGTCTAGTCTATTCAATTGAATTCGAGAAATTTTGACGCGACTAGGGACCGAATCAGTGTGATTCATGTCTATTCGGCTCCATTTGTCTCGAATAGTGTCGATTCAGCTCGATTAGGCTCGATTTGGCTCCATTAGGCTCGATTCACTGGATTCGGCTCGATTTCGCTCAATTCAGCTCGATTTGGCCCTCTTTGGCCCTATTCGGCTCTATTCAGCTCTTTTCTACTCTACTCGATTCCATTGCACACCATTCTACTCCATTCTACGCTCTTCTACTATACCCTACTGTAATTGATTCGATGGGATTCGACGCCATTCGACGCGATTTGTCTCGTTTCGTCTCCATTCAGCTTGATTCGACTCTGTTCTACTCTACTCTATTCTACTCTACACTATTCTGCTCTGCTCTACCCTTTTCTACTCTATTCTATTGTATCCTTTCCATTCTCTTCTACTGTGTTCAAGTCTACTCTATTCCATCCTACCCTAATCTAATCTATTCTACTGGATTCGATTCCACACATCTCGATGCGATTCGGCTCAAATCGGCTCCTTTCCACTCCATTCATCCCCAATCGGCTCAAATCGGTTCGATTCAGCTCTAATCGGCTCCATTCGGCTCTAGTCAGCTCGAATAGGCTCTGTTCAGCTCTATTCGGCTCTATTAGACTCTACTCAACTCTATTATCTCTTTTCGACTCCACTCGACTCCATGCAACACCATTCTACTCCATCCTAAACTATTCTCTACTGTATTGTATTGTACTCTCCCGTACTGTAGTCTATTCTAATTGATTGGATTGGATTGGATTGGAATTGATCAGATTCAATGCAATTCGACCGGATTCGACGCGATACGGCACGATTCCACGGGATTCGGCGTGATTCGTCTTGGTTTCTATCCATTTAGCTCTTTTGGGCTCTATTTGGCTCTATTCGGCAATGTTCGACTCTACTCTACTCTACTCTTCTATACTCTGCTCTTCTCGACCCTATTCTTTCAGTTCTGTTCTCTTCTGTTCTGTTCTACTGCACTCTATTCTACCCTACCCTACCCTAACTTAGCCTACTGTAATCTGTTCTATGCTATTCGACACACTTGAATGGGATTCGACCTGATTCGGGTCATATCGGCTCGATTCATCTCCTTTCTGCTCCATTAAACTCGATTCGGTTCTATTCGGCTCTTTTCCACTCTATTCGGCTCTTTTTGGCAGTATTCGACTCTATTTGACTCTAGTCTACTCGATTCTTTCTGTTCTGTTCTATTCTACTCTATTCTATTCTTCTCTACCCTACCCTAACCCTACCTTCCCCACACTAATCTATTTGATTCGATTCGACACATTTCAAACGACTCGACATGATTCATCTCGATTCACCTTGAATTTGGTCAATTCGGCTGTATTCAGCTCTGTTTGGCTCTTTTCGGCTCTCTTCAACTCGATTTGACTCTATTCTACTGGACCCGACTCTACTTAATTCTATTCTCTTCTTTCTCTTGTGTTCTGTTGTGTTGTAGTCTAGCCTCTGCTACCGTACCCTTCTCTACTCTAATCTATTCGATTCAACGCATTTCGACGCGATTCCATGTGATTAGGCTTGAATCGGCTCGATTTAGCTTTATTTGGCTTGAATTGGGTCAATTCGTCTCGATCCTGCTCAATTCAGCATAATTAGGCTCCAGTGAACCTTATTCAGCCCTGTTCAGCTCTACTCAACCCTTTCTACTTTATTTGTCTCTATTTGGCTCCATTCAACTCCATTCCACACCACTCTACTCTTTTCTACTCTATTCTATTCTGTTCTACCCTACCCTACTCTAATCTATTCTAATCGATTCGATTCATCACGATTTGTCTCCTTTCCTCTCCATTCGAATCGATTCGGCTTGAATTGGATCTATTCATCTATATTCTGCACTACCCGACTCTGACTATTCCACTCTACTCAACTCTACTCCGTTCTACTCTTGATATTCTCTTCTGTTCTACTCTATTCTATTCTTCTGTGCCCTTCCCTACTGAATCCCAGTCTAACCTACACTACTCTAATCTATTCAATTTAATTCGATTCCATTCAGTTTGACACCATTCGACCCGATTTGAGACAATTCGACGGGATTCGGTGAGATTCCGCGAGATTTGATGCGTTTTGGTGGGATTTGATGGAATTCGACGAGATCCGATGCAATAGGATGCAATTAAGTGTGTTTTGGCTCGATTTTGCTGGGTTCAGTTTGTCTCTATTTGGCTCATTTCAGCTCCACTAGGCTCCATTCATCCCGAATCTGGTCGACTCGACTCAATTCGGCTCATTTTGGCCATATTTGGTCCTATTCAGCGTTATTCGGCTCTATTCAACTCTTTTCTACTCTCTGCATCTGTGTTCGAATCCATTTGACTCCATTCCACACCATTCTATTCCGTTCTACACTACTGTATTCTACAAAACCCTCCCCCACCCTACCCTATCCTAATCTAGTCTGCTCTTTTCTAGTCTCCTTTTCTATTTTCTCGATTCCATCCTATGCTACTCTACCATACCCTGCACTAAGCTAACGTACCCTGACCTATGCTGTTCTATTCTATTTCCTTCTATTTTCTCTGTTCCACCGTGTGCTTCCCTACCCTATGCTACCCCACCGTACCATACTCTACTACTTAGGGTTACTCAATAAGGGTCCTAATTAAGGGGAGTAGTTCGGGCAAGGGTACTCCTTAAGGCAAGTGTACTAGTTCAGGCTACTAGTTAAGGCCAGGGTACTAGTTAAGGCCAGGCTACTAGTTAAGGCATGGGTACTTGTTGAGGGTACTGGTTAAGGCAAGGGTACCAGTTCAGGCTACTTGTTAAGGACGTACTACTAGTGAAGGCAAGGGTACTAGTGAAGACTACTGGTTAAGGCAAGGGTACTTGTTAGGACTACTAGTTAAGGCAAGGGTACTAGATTAGGCTAAGAGTTCAGGCAAGGGTACTCGTTCAGATTACTGACTTAGGGTACTCTTCAAGACTAGTTGTCTAGGCTACTGCTCTATGCCACTAGTCTAGCTGACTAGTCCAGCTTACTAGTCTAGGCTTCTACTCTAGCCTTCTCTTGTCTACTCTAATGTAGTCTACTTGCATCTACCCTAGTCTTCCTATCATAAACTACCCTACCCTAACCTATTCTAATCGATTCCATTTGATTCGATTCAAAGCATTTCGATGCGACCGGACACCATCACGCTTGAGTCGGCTCGATTCCGCAACATCAGCTCGATTCAGCTCGATTTGGCTCGAATCGCTTCAATTCAGCTCGTTTCCACTCGGTTCAGCCTTATTCGGCCCTATTTGGCTCGATTCGACTCTTTTCTACTCTATTTGTCTCTGTTCGACTCCATTTGACTCCACTCTTCTCCATTCTACGCTATTCTACTCTATTCTGTTCTACTCTACCCTACGATACTCCAATCTATTCGATTGGATGCGATTCGAAGCAATTTGGTGTTATTCATCTCGTTTTGTTTCCATTTGACTCGATTCGGCCAGAATTGGCTCTATTCAGCTATATCCTGCACTCTTTGACTCTATTGGACTCAATTCTACTCTGCTCTACTCTTGTCTGCTTTACTCTCTCTACTCTACCCTACTGTACTATATTCTATTCTGTACTATTCTGTTCTATTCTACCCACCCGCCCCTCCCCTACCCTTCCCTAATCTATTTGATTAGATTCGATGTGACGTATTTCCACGCGATTTGACGCGATTAGGCTTGAATCAGCTCGATTCAGTTCGAATCGGCTCTACTCGGCTCGACTTGGCTCCATTTCACTCCATTCGGCTCGATTAGGCTCGAATTCCATCGATTCTGCTGGATTCTGCTCAATTAGGCCTTATTTGGGCCTATTCGGCCCTATTCTGCTCTATTAGACTCTTTTGTACTCTATTCATATCTATCCGTCTCTATTGGACTCCGTTCAACTCCATTCCTCACTATTTTCCTCTCTTCTATTCTACCCTTCCCTACCCTAATCTCTTCTAATCGATTCGATTTGATTTGACGCGATTCGAAGCAACCGGACGTGATTCGTCTCGTTTTGTCTCCACTCGGCTCAATTCGGCTATGTTCTCTCTCTTTGACTCTATTCTATTCTGTTGTATTCTTTCTGTTCTGTTCTATTCTCTCCTATTCTGTTGTACTCTATTCTATTCTACCCTACCCGACCCAACGGCACCCCACCCGAACCTACCCTACTTTAATCTATTGGATTCAATTCGATTCCGTGCAAAGCGATTTGATAGGACTTGACTGGATTCGGCAAGATCTGAAGGGATTTGATGAGATTCCATGCGACTCGACGTGATTCAGTAGGATTCTCTGAGGTTTGACGCAATTCGAAGTTATTCGACGTGATTCGATGGGATTCGACACGATATGAAGCGATTTGACCTTGTTTGATTCAAAACGATGTGACTCGACTCGATTCGACCTGATTCGATTCGACGCTGTTCGGTGACAGTCAGTGCGATTCTGCTTGATTCCGCTCGATTAGGTGTGATTCGGCAGTATACAGCTCTTTTCGGCTGTATTCAGCTCCATTCGTCTCTATTCAGCTTATTCGGCTCTATTCGACTGTATTCGACTCTACTCTTTTCCACTCGATTCTACTCGATTCTATTCCTTCTATTCTGTTCTAATCTCTTCTATTCCACTCTACTCTGTTCTATTCTCCCCTCCCCTCCCCTCCCCTTCTCTAATCTATACGTCTCGATTGGATTTGACGCGTTGAACGCGATTCGAGGCGATGAAGCTTGAATCGGCTCGATTCGGCTCGATTTGGCTCTATTCGGCTCAGTTAGGCTCCATTCAGCTTGTTTTGGCTTGAATCGCTTCGAATCTGCTCGATTTGGCCTTCTTCGGCCCTATTCTGCTCTATTCGACTCTTTTCTACTCTATTCGTTTCTACTTGACTCCATTCTACTCCATTCTATTCATTCCACACTATTCTACTTTATTCTGCTCTACCCTACCCAACACCACTCTAATTTACTCTACTTGCTTCTACACGATTCCTCTCATTTTGTCTGCATTTGGCTCTATTCAGCTCTATTCTACTCTTCTCTACTCTATTGTATTGTTTCTACTCTGTTCTGTACTATTCTACTCTATTCTACCCTACCCTATGCTACCCAACTCTAAGGTATTGTAATCCACTTGATTGGATTTGATTCAACCCATTTCAACGCGATTCGGCTCAATTTGGCTCTGTTCAAATCTATTCTACTCTACTCTATTCCCCTCTACTCCACTCTAGCCTACTCTTTTCTGTATTCGTTCTGTGTCGTTCGGTTCTATTTTGTTGTGTTCTGTTCTGTTTTATTCTATTCTACTCTATTCTACCCTACTCTAGCCTACCCGAACCTCCCCTAGTCTAGTCTATTCAATTGAATTCGAGAAATTTTGACGCGACTAGGGGCCGAATCGGTGTGATTCATGTCCATTCGGCTCCATTTGTCTCGAATAGTGTCGATTCAGCTCGATTAGGCTCGATTTGGCTCCATTAGGCTCGATTCACTGGATTCGGCTCGATTTCGCTCAATTCAGCTCGATTTGGCCCTCTTTGGCCCTCTTCGGCTCTCTTCAGCTCTTTTCTACTCTACTCGATTCCATTGCACACCATTCTACTCCATTCTACGCTCTTCTACTATACCCTACTGTAATTGATTCGATGGGATTCGACGCCATTCGACGCGATTTGTCTCGTTTCGTCTCCATTCAGCTTGATTCGACTCTGTTCTACTCTACTCTATTCTACTCTACACTATTCTGCTCTGCTCTACCCTTTTCTACTCTATTCTATTGTATCCTTTCCATTCTCTTCTACTGTGTTCAAGTCTACTCTATTCCATCCTACCCTAATCTAATCTATTCTACTGGATTCGATTCCACGCATCTCCATGCGATTCGGCTCAAATCGGCTCCTTTCCACTCCATTCATCCCCAATCGGCTCAAATCGGTTCGATTCAGCTCTAATCGGCTCCATTCGGCTCTAGTCAGCTCGAATAGGCTCTGTTCAGCTCTATTCGGCTCTATTAGACTCTACTCAACTCTATTATCTCTTTTCGACTCCACTCGACTCCATGCTACACCATTCTACTCCATCCTAAACTATTCTCTACTGTATTGTATTGTACTCTCCCGTCCTGTAGTCTATTCTAATTGATTGGATTGGATTGGATTGGAATTGATCAGATTCAATGCAATTCGACCGGATTCGACGCGATACGGCACGATTCCACGGGATTCGGCGTGATTCGTCTTGGTTTCTATCCATTTAGCTCTTTTGGGCTCTATTTGGCTCTATTCGGCAATGTTCGACTCTACTCTACTCTACTCTTCTATACTCTGCTCTTCTCGACCCTATTCTTTCAGTTCTGTTCTCTTCTGTTCTGTTCTACTGCACTCTATTCTACCCTACCCTACCCTAACTTAGCCTACTGTAATCTGTTCTATGCTATTCGACACACTTGAATGGGATTCGACCTGATTCGGGTCATATCGGCTCGATTCATCTCCTTTCTGCTCCATTAAACTCGATTCGGTTCTATTCGGCTCTTTTCCACTCTATTCGGCTCTTTTTGGCAGTATTCGACTCTATTTGACTCTAGTCGACTCGATTCTTTCTGTTCTGTTCTATTCTACTCTATTCTATTCTTCTCTACCCTACCCTAACCTTACCTTCCCCACACTAATCTATTTGATTCGATTCGACACATTTCAAACGACTCGACATGATTCATCTCGATTCACCTTGAATTTGGTCAATTCGGCTGTATTCAGCTCTGTTTGGCTCTTTTCGGCTCTCTTCAACTCGATTTGACTCTATTCTACTGGACCCGACTCTACTTAATTCTATTCTCTTCTTTCTCTTGTGTTCTGTTGTGTTGTAGTCTAGCCTCTGCTACCGTACCCTTCTCTACTCTAATCTATTCGATTCAACGCATTTCGACGCGATTCCATGTGATTAGGCTTGAATCGGCTCGATTTAGCTTTCTTTGGCTTGAATTGGGTCAATTCGTCTCGATCCTGCTCAATTCAGCATAATTAGGCTCCAGTGAACCTTATTCAGCCCTGTTCAGCTCTACTCAACCCTTTCTACTTTATTTGTCTCTATTTGGCTCCATTCAACTCCATTCCACACCACTCTACTCTTTTCTACTCTATTCTATTCTGTTCTACCCTACCCTACTCTAATCTATTCTAATCGATTCGATTCATCACGATTTGTCTCCTTTCCTCTCCATTCGAATCGATTCGGCTTGAATTGGATCTATTCATCTATATTCTGCACTACCCGACTCTGACTATTCCACTCTACTCAACTCTACTCCGTTCTACTCTTGGTATTCTCTTCTGTTCTACTCTATTCTATTCTTCTGTGCCCTTCCCTACTGAATCCCAGTCTAACCTACACTACTCTAATCTATTCAATTTAATTCGATTCCATTCAGTTTGACACCATTCGACCCGATTTGAGACAATTCGACGGGATTCGGTGAGATTCCGCGAGATTTGATGCGTTTTGGTGGGATTTGATGGAATTCGACGAGATCCGATGCAATAGGATGCAATTAAGTGTGTTTTGGCTCGATTTTGCTGGGTTCAGTTTGTCTCTATTTGGCTCATTTCAGCTCCACTAGGCTCCATTCATCCCGAATCTGGTCGACTCGACTCAATTCGGCTCATTTTGGCCATATTTGGTCCTATTCAGCGTTATTCGGCTCTATTCAACTCTTTTCTACTCTCTGCATCTGTGTTCGAATCCATTTGACTCCATTCCACACCATTCTATTCCGTTCTACACTACTGTATTCTACAAAACCCTCCCCCACCCTACCCTATCCTAATCTAGTCTGCTCTTTTCTAGTCTCCTTTTCTATTTTCTCGATTCCATCCTATGCTACTCTACCATACCCTGCACTAAGCTAACGTACCCTGACCTATGCTGTTCTATTCTATTTCCTTCTATTTTCTCTGTTCCACCGTATGCTTCCCTACCCTATGCTACCCCACCGTACCATACTCTACTACTTAGGGTTACTCAATAAGGGTCCTAATTAAGGGGAGTAGTTCGGGCAAGGGTACTCCTTAAGGCAAGTGTACTAGTTCAGGCTACTAGTTAAGGCCAGGGTACTAGTTAAGGCCAGGCTACTAGTTAAGGCATGGGTACTTGTTGAGGGTACTGGTTAAGGCAAGGGTACCAGTTCAGGCTACTTGTTAAGGACGTACTACTAGTGAAGGCAAGGGTACTAGTGAAGACTACTGGTTAAGGCAAGGGTACTTGTTAGGACTACTAGTTAAGGCAAGGGTACTAGATTAGGCTAAGAGTTCAGGCAAGGGTACTCGTTCAGATTACTGACTTAGGGTACTCTTCAAGACTAGTTGTCTTGGCTACTGCTCTATGCCACTAGTCTAGCTGACTAGTCCAGCTTACTAGTCTAGGCTTCTACTCTAGCCTTCTCTTGTCTACTCTAATGTAGTCTACTTGCATCTACCCTAGTCTTCCTATCATAAACTACCCTACCCTAACCTATTCTAATCGATTCCATTTGATTCGATTCAAAGCATTTCGATGCGACCGGACACCATCACGCTTGAGTCGGCTCGATTCCGCAACATCAGCTCGATTCAGCTCGATTTGGCTCGAATCGCTTCAATTCAGCTCGTTTCCACTCGGTTCAGCCTTATTCGGCCCTATTTGGCTCGATTCGACTCTTTTCTACTCTATTTGTCTCTGTTCGACTCCATTTGACTCCACTCTTCTCCATTCTACGCTATTCTACTCTATTCTGTTCTACTCTACCCTACGATACTCCAATCTATTCGATTGGATGCGATTCGAAGCAATTTGGTGTGATTCATCTCGTTTTGTTTCCATTTGACTCGATTCGGCCAGAATTGGCTCTATTCAGCTATATCCTGCACTCTTTGACTCTATTGGACTCAATTCTACTCTGCTCTACTCTTGTCTGCTTTACTCTCTCTACTCTACCCTACTGTACTATATTCTATTCTGTACTATTCTGTTCTATTCTACCCACCCGCCCCTCCCCTACCCTTCCCTAATCTATTTGATTAGATTCGATGTGACGTATTTCCACGCGATTTGACGCGATTAGGCTTGAATCAGCTCGATTCAGTTCGAATCGGCTCTACTCGGCTCGACTTGGCTCCATTTCACTCCATTCGGCTCGATTAGGCTCGAATTCCATCGATTCTGCTGGATTCTGCTCAATTAGGCCTTATTTGGGCCTATTCGGCCCTATTCTGCTCTATTAGACTCTTTTGTACTCTATTCATATCTATCCGTCTCTATTGGACTCCGTTCAACTCCATTCCTCACTATTTTCCTCTCTTCTATTCTACCCTTCCCTACCCTAATCTCTTCTAATCGATTCGATTTGATTTGACGCGATTCGAAGCAACCGGACGTGATTCGTCTCGTTTTGTCTCCACTCGGCTCAATTCGGCTATGTTCTCTCTCTTTGACTCTATTCTATTCTGTTGTATTCTTTCTGTTCTGTTCTATTCTCTCCTATTCTGTTGTACTCTATTCTATTCTACCCTACCCGACCCAACGGCACCCCACCCGAACCTACCCTACTTTAATCTATTGGATTCAATTCGATTCCGTGCAAAGCGATTTGATAGGACTTGACTGGATTCGGCAAGATCTGAAGGGATTTGATGAGATTCCATGCGACTCGACGTGATTCTGTAGGATTCTCTGAGGTTTGACGCAATTCGAAGTTATTCGACGTGATTCGATGGGATTCGACACGATATGAAGCGATTTGACCTTGTTTGATTCAAAACGATGTGACTCGACTCGATTCGACCTGATTCGATTCGACGCTGTTCGGTGACAGTCAGTGCGATTCTGCTTGATTCCACTCGATTAAGTGTGATTCGGCAGTATACAGCTCTTTTCGGCTGTATTCAGCTCCATTCGTCTCTATTCAGCTTATTCGGCTCTATTCGACTGTATTCGACTCTACTCTTTTCCACTCGATTCTACTCGATTCTATTCCTTCTATTCTGTTCTAATCTCTTCTATTCCACTCTACTCTGTTCTATTCTCCCCTCCCCTCCCCTCCCCTTCTCTAATCTATACGTCTGGATTGGATTTGACGCGTTGAACGCGATTCGAGGCAATGAAGCTTGAATCAGCTCGATTCGGCTCGATTTGGCTCTATTCGGCTCAGTTAGGCTCCATTCAGCTTGTTTTGGCTTGAATCGCTTCGAATCTGCTCGATTTGGCCTTCTTCGGCCCTATTCTGCTCTATTCGACTCTTTTCTACTCTATTCGTTTCTACTTGACTCCATTCTACTCCATTCTATTCATTCCACACTATTCTACTTTATTCTGCTCTACCCTACCCAACACCACTCTAATTTACTCTACTTGCTTCTACACGATTCCTCTCATTTTGTCTGCATTTGGCTCTATTCAGCTCTATTCTACTCTTCTCTACTCTATTGTATTGTTTCTACTCTGTTCTGTACTATTCTACTCTATTCTACCCTACCCTATGCTACCCAACTCTAAGGTATTGTAATCCACTTGATTGGATTTGATTCAACCCATTTCAACGCGATTCGGCTCAATTTGGCTCTGTTCAAATCTACTCTACTCTATTCCCCTCTACTCCACTCTAGCCTACTCTTTTCTGTATTCGTTCTGTGTCGTTCGGTTCTATTTTGTTGTGTTCTGTTCTGTTTTATTCTATTCTACTCTATTCTACCCTACTCTAGCCTACCCGAACCTCCCCTAGTCTAGTCTATTCAATTGAATTCGAGAAATTTTGACGCGACTAGGGACCGAATCAGTGTGATTCATGTCCATTCGGCTCCATTTGTCTCGAATAGTGTCGATTCAGCTCGATTAGGCTCGATTTGGCTCCATTAGGCTCGATTCACTGGATTCGGCTCGATTTCGCTCAATTCAGCTCGATTTGGCCCTCTTTGGCCCTCTTCGGCTCTCTTCAGCTCTTTTCTACTCTACTCGATTCCATTGCACACCATTCTACTCCATTCTACGCTCTTCTACTATACCCTACTGTAATTGATTCGATGGGATTCGACGCCATTCGACGCGATTTGTCTCGTTTCGTCTCCATTCAGCTTGATTCGACTCTGTTCTACTCTACTCTATTCTACTCTACACTATTCTGCTCTGCTCTACCCTTTTCTACTCTATTCTATTGTATCCTTTCCATTCTCTTCTACTGTGTTCAAGTCTACTCTATTCCATCCTACCCTAATCTAATCTATTCTACTGGATTCGATTCCACGCATCTCCATGCGATTCGGCTCAAATCGGCTCCTTTCCACTCCATTCATCCCCAATCGGCTCAAATCGGTTCGATTCAGCTCTAATCGGCTCCATTCGGCTCTAGTCAGCTCGAATAGGCTCTGTTCAGCTCTATTCGGCTCTATTAGACTCTACTCAACTCTATTATCTCTTTTCGACTCCACTCGACTCCATGCTACACCATTCTACTCCATCCTAAACTATTCTCTACTGTATTGTATTGTACTCTCCCGTCCTGTAGTCTATTCTAATTGATTGGATTGGATTGGATTGGAATTGATCAGATTCAATGCAATTCGACCGGATTCGACGCGATACGGCACGATTCCACGGGATTCGGCGTGATTCGTCTTGGTTTCTATCCATTTAGCTCTTTTGGGCTCTATTTGGCTCTATTCGGCAATGTTCGACTCTACTCTACTCTACTCTTCTATACTCTGCTCTTCTCGACCCTATTCTTTCAGTTCTGTTCTCTTCTGTTCTGTTCTACTGCACTCTATTCTACCCTACCCTACCCTAACTTAGCCTACTGTAATCTGTTCTATGCTATTCGACACACTTGAATGGGATTCGACCTGATTCGGGTCATATCGGCTCGATTCATCTCCTTTCTGCTCCATTAAACTCGATTCGGTTCTATTCGGCTCTTTTCCACTCTATTCGGCTCTTTTTGGCAGTATTCGACTCTATTTGACTCTAGTCTACTCGATTCTTTCTGTTCTGTTCTATTCTACTCTATTCTATTCTTCTCTACCCTACCCTAACCCTACCTTCCCCACACTAATCTATTTGATTCGATTCGACACATTTCAAACGACTCGACATGATTCATCTCGATTCACCTTGAATTTGGTCAATTCGGCTGTATTCAGCTCTGTTTGGCTCTTTTCGGCTCTCTTCAACTCGATTTGACTCTATTCTACTGGACCCGACTCTACTTAATTCTATTCTCTTCTTTCTCTTGTGTTCTGTTGTGTTGTAGTCTAGCCTCTGCTACCGTACCCTTCTCTACTCTAATCTATTCGATTCAACGCATTTCGACGCGATTCCATGTGATTAGGCTTGAATCGGCTCGATTTAGCTTTATTTGGCTTGAATTGGGTCAATTCGTCTCGATCCTGCTCAATTCAGCATAATTAGGCTCCAGTGAACCTTATTCAGCCCTGTTCAGCTCTACTCAACCCTTTCTACTTTATTTGTCTCTATTTGGCTCCATTCAACTCCATTCCACACCACTCTACTCTTTTCTACTCTATTCTATTCTGTTCTACCCTACCCTACTCTAATCTATTCTAATCGATTCGATTCATCACGATTTGTCTCCTTTCCTCTCCATTCGAATCGATTCGGCTTGAATTGGATCTATTCATCTATATTCTGCACTACCCGACTCTGACTATTCCACTCTACTCAACTCTACTCCGTTCTACTCTTGGTATTCTCTTCTGTTCTACTCTATTCTATTCTTCTGTGCCCTTCCCTACTGAATCCCAGTCTAACCTACACTACTCTAATCTATTCAATTTAATTCGATTCCATTCAGTTTGACACCATTCGACCCGATTTGAGACAATTCGACGGGATTCGGTGAGATTCCGCGAGATTTGATGCGTTTTGGTGGGATTTGATGGAATTCGACGAGATCCGATGCAATAGGATGCAATTAAGTGTGTTTTGGCTCGATTTTGCTGGGTTCAGTTTGTCTCTATTTGGCTCATTTCAGCTCCACTAGGCTCCATTCATCCCGAATCTGGTCGACTCGACTCGATTCGGCTCATTTTGGCCATATTTGGTCCTATTCAGCGTTATTCGGCTCTATTCAACTCTTTTCTACTCTCTGCATCTGTGTTCGAATCCATTTGACTCCATTCCACACCATTCTATTCCGTTCTACACTACTGTATTCTACAAAACCCTCCCCCACCCTAGCCTATCCTAATCTAGTCTGCTCTTTTCTAGTCTCCTTTTCTATTTTCTCGATTCCATCCTATGCTACTCTACCATACCCTGCACTAAGCTAACGTACCCTGACCTATGCTGTTCTATTCTATTTCCTTCTATTTTCTCTGTTCCACCGTATGCTTCCCTACCCTATGCTACCCCACCGTACCATACTCTACTACTTAGGGTTACTCAATAAGGGTCCTAATTAAGGGGAGTAGTTCGGGCAAGGGTACTCCTTAAGGCAAGTGTACTAGTTCAGGCTACTAGTTAAGGCCAGGGTACTAGTTAAGGCCAGGCTACTAGTTAAGGCATGGGTACTTGTTGAGGGTACTGGTTAAGGCAAGGGTACCAGTTCAGGCTACTTGTTAAGGACGTACTACTAGTGAAGGCAAGGGTACTAGTGAAGACTACTGGTTAAGGCAAGGGTACTTGTTAGGACTACTAGTTAAGGCAAGGGTACTAGATTAGGCTAAGAGTTCAGGCAAGGGTACTCGTTCAGATTACTGACTTAGGGTACTCTTCAAGACTAGTTGTCTAGGCTACTGCTCTATGCCACTAGTCTAGCTGACTAGTCCAGCTTACTAGTCTAGGCTTCTACTCTAGCCTTCTCTTGTCTACTCTAATGTAGTCTACTTGCATCTACCCTAGTCTTCCTATCATAAACTACCCTACCCTAACCTATTCTAATCGATTCCATTTGATTCGATTCAAAGCATTTCGATGCGACCGGACACCATCACGCTTGAGTCGGCTCGATTCCGCAACATCAGCTCGATTCAGCTCGATTTGGCTCGAATCGCTTCAATTCAGCTCGTTTCCACTCGGTTCAGCCTTATTCGGCCCTATTTGGCTCGATTCGACTCTTTTCTACTCTATTTGTCTCTGTTCGACTCCATTTGACTCCACTCTTCTCCATTCTACGCTATTCTACTCTATTCTGTTCTACTCTACCCTACGATACTCCAATCTATTCGATTGGATGCGATTCGAAGCAATTTGGTGTGATTCATCTCGTTTTGTTTCCATTTGACTCGATTCAGCCAGAATTGGCTCTATTCAGCTATATCCTGCACTCTTTGACTCTATTGGACTCAATTCTACTCTGCTCTACTCTTGTCTGCTTTACTCTCTCTACTCTACCCTACTGTACTATATTCTATTCTGTACTATTCTGTTCTATTCTACCCACCCGCCCCTCCCCTACCCTTCCCTAATCTATTTGATTAGATTCGATGTGACGTATTTCCACGCGATTTGACGCGATTAGGCTTGAATCAGCTCGATTCAGTTCGAATCGGCTCTACTCGGCTCGACTTGGCTCCATTTCACTCCATTCGGCTCGATTAGGCTCGAATTCCATCGATTCTGCTGGATTCTGCTCAATTAGGCCTTATTTGGGCCTATTCGGCCCTATTCTGCTCTATTAGACTCTTTTGTACTCTATTCATATCTATCCGTCTCTATTGGACTCCGTTCAACTCCATTCCTCACTATTTTCCTCTCTTCTATTCTACCCTTCCCTACCCTAATCTCTTCTAATCGATTCGATTTGATTTGACGCGATTCGAAGCAACCGGACGTGATTCGTCTCGTTTTGTCTCCACTCGGCTCAATTCGGCTATGTTCTCTCTCTTTGACTCTATTCTATTCTGTTGTATTCTTTCTGTTCTGTTCTATTCTCTCCTGTTCTGTTGTACTCTATTCTATTCTACCCTACCCGACCCAACGGCACCCCACCCGAACCTACCCTACTTTAATCTATTGGATTCAATTCGATTCTGTGCAAAGCGATTTGATAGGACTTGACTGGATTCGGCAAGATCTGAAGGGATTTGATGAGATT
Source organism: Loxodonta africana (assembly GCF_030014295.1). NCBI lineage: Eukaryota > Metazoa > Chordata > Mammalia > Proboscidea > Elephantidae > Loxodonta > Loxodonta africana. Next base: position 246,478 of record NW_026975015.1, read on the forward strand.
CCATGCGACTCGACGTGATTCAGTAGGATTCTCTGAGGTTTGACGCAATTCGAAGTTATTCGACGTGATTCGATGGGATTCGACACGATATGAAGCGATTTGACCTTGTTTGATTCAAAACGATGTGACTCGACTCGATTCGACCTGATTCGATTCGACGCTGTTCGGTGACAGTCAGTGCGATTCTGCTTGATTCCGCTCGATTAGGTGTGATTCGGCAGTATACAGCTCTTTTCGGCTGTATTCAGCTCCATTCGTCTCTATTCAGCTTATTCGGCTCTATTCGACTGTATTCGACTCTACTCTTTTCCACTCGATTCTACTCGATTCTATTCCTTCTATTCTGTTCTAATCTCTTCTATTCCACTCTACTCTGTTCTATTCTCCCCTCCCCTCCCCTCCCCTTCTCTAATCTATACGTCTGGATTGGATTTGACGCGTTGAACGCGATTCGAGGCGATGAAGCTTGAATCGGCTCGATTCGGCTCGATTTGGCTCTATTCGGCTCAGTTAGGCTCCATTCAGCTTGTTTTGGCTTGAATCGCTTCGAATCTGCTCGATTTGGCCTTCTTCGGCCCTATTCTGCTCTATTCGACTCTTTTCTACTCTATTCGTTTCTACTTGACTCCATTCTACTCCATTCTATTCATTCCACACTATTCTACTTTATTCTGCTCTACCCTACCCAACACCACTCTAATTTACTCTACTTGCTTCTACACGATTCCTCTCATTTTGTCTGCATTTGGCTCTATTCAGCTCTATTCTACTCTTCTCTACTCTATTGTATTGTTTCTACTCTGTTCTGTACTATTCTACTCTATTCTACCCTACCCTATGCTACCCAACTCTAAGGTATTGTAATCCACTTGATTGGATTTGATTCAACCCATTTCAACGCGATTCGGCTCAATTTGGCTCTGTTCAAATCTATTCTACTCTACTCTATTCCCCTCTACTCCACTCTAGCCTACTCTTTTCTGTATTCGTTCTGTGTCGTTCGGTTCTATTTTGTTGTGTTCTGTTCTGTTTTATTCTATTCTACTCTATTCTACCCTACTCTAGCCTACCCGAACCTCCCCTAGTCTAGTCTATTCAATTGAATTCGAGAAATTTTGACGCGACTAGGGACCGAATCAGTGTGATTCATGTCCATTCGGCTCCATTTGTCTCGAATAGTGTCGATTCAGCTCGATTAGGCTCCATTTGGCTCCATTAGGCTCGATTCACTGGATTCGGCTCGATTTCGCTCAATCCAGCTCGATTTGGCCCTCTTTGGCCCTCTTCGGCTCTCTTCAGCTCTTTTCTACTCTACTCGATTCCATTGCACACCATTCTACTCCATTCTACGCTCTTCTACTATACCCTACTGTAATTGATTCGATGGGATTCGACGCCATTCGACGCGATTTGTCTCGTTTCGTCTCCATTCAGCTTGATTCGACTCTGTTCTACTCTACTCTATTCTACTCTACACTATTCTGCTCTGCTCTACCCTTTTCTACTCTATTCTATTGTATCCTTTCCATTCTCTTCTACTGTGTTCAAGTCTACTCTATTCCATCCTACCCTAATCTAATCTATTCTACTGGATTCGATTCCACACATCTCGATGCGATTCGGCTCAAATCGGCTCCTTTCCACTCCATTCATCCCCAATCGGCTCAAATCGGTTCGATTCAGCTCTAATCGGCTCCATTCGGCTCTAGTCAGCTCGAATAGGCTCTGTTCAGCTCTATTCGGCTCTATTAGACTCTACTCAACTCTATTATCTCTTTTCGACTCCACTCGACTCCATGCTACACCATTCTACTCCATCCTAAACTATTCTCTACTGTATTGTATTGTACTCTCCCGTCCTGTAGTCTATTCTAATTGATTGGATTGGATTGGATTGGAATTGATCAGATTCAATGCAATTCGACCGGATTCGACGCGATACGGCACGATTCCACGGGATTCGGCGTGATTCGTCTTGGTTTCTATCCATTTAGCTCTTTTGGGCTCTATTTGGCTCTATTCGGCAATGTTCGACTCTACTCTACTCTACTCTTCTATACTCTGCTCTTCTCGACCCTATTCTTTCAGTTCTGTTCTCTTCTGTTCTGTTCTACTGCACTCTATTCTACCCTACCCTACCCTAACTTAGCCTACTGTAATCTGTTCTATGCTATTCGACACACTTGAATGGGATTCGACCTGATTCGGGTCATATCGGCTCGATTCATCTCCTTTCTGCTCCATTAAACTCGATTCGGTTCTATTCGGCTCTTTTCCACTCTATTCGGCTCTTTTTGGCAGTATTCGACTCTATTTGACTCTAGTCTACTCGATTCTTTCTGTTCTGTTCTATTCTACTCTATTCTATTCTTCTCTACCCTACCCTAACCCTACCTTCCCCACACTAATCTATTTGATTCGATTCGACACATTTCAAACGACTCGACATGATTCATCTCGATTCACCTTGAATTTGGTCAATTCGGCTGTATTCAGCTCTGTTTGGCTCTTTTCGGCTCTCTTCAACTCGATTTGACTCTATTCTACTGGACCCGACTCTACTTAATTCTATTCTCTTCTTTCTCTTGTGCTCTGTTGTGTTGTAGTCTAGCCTCTGCTACCGTACCCTTCTCTACTCTAATCTATTCGATTCAACGCATTTCGACGCGATTCCATGTGATTAGGCTTGAATCGGCTCGATTTAGCTTTATTTGGCTTGAATTGGGTCAATTCGTCTCGATCCTGCTCAATTCAGCATAATTAGGCTCCAGTGAACCTTATTCAGCCCTGTTCAGCTCTACTCAACCCTTTCTACTTTATTTGTCTCTATTTGGCTCCATTCAACTCCATTCCACACCACTCTACTCTTTTCTACTCTATTCTATTCTGTTCTACCCTACCCTACTCTAATCTATTCTAATCGATTCGATTCATCACGATTTGTCTCCTTTCCTCTCCATTCGAATCGATTCGGCTTGAATTGGATCTATTCATCTATATTCTGCACTACCCGACTCTGACTATTCCACTCTACTCAACTCTACTCCGTTCTACTCTTGGTATTCTCTTCTGTTCTACTCTATTCTATTCTTCTGTGCCCTTCCCTACTGAATCCCAGTCTAACCTACACTACTCTAATCTATTCAATTTAATTCGATTCCATTCAGTTTGACACCATTCGACCCGATTTGAGACAATTCGACGGGATTCGGTGAGATTCCGCGAGATTTGATGCGTTTTGGTGGGATTTGATGGAATTCGACGAGATCCGATGCAATAGGATGCAATTAAGTGTGTTTTGGCTCGATTTTGCTGGGTTCAGTTTGTCTCTATTTGGCTCATTTCAGCTCCACTAGGCTCCATTCATCCCGAATCTGGTCGACTCGACTCAATTCGGCTCATTTTGGCCATATTTGGTCCTATTCAGCGTTATTCGGCTCTATTCAACTCTTTTCTACTCTCTGCATCTGTGTTCGAATCCATTTGACTCCATTCCACACCATTCTATTCCGTTCTACACTACTGTATTCTACAAAACCCTCCCCCACCCTACCCTATCCTAATCTAGTCTGCTCTTTTCTAGTCTCCTTTTCTATTTTCTCGATTCCATCCTATGCTACTCTACCATACCCTGCACTAAGCTAACGTACCCTGACCTATGCTGTTCTATTCTATTTCCTTCTATTTTCTCTGTTCCACCGTATGCTTCCCTACCCTATGCTACCCCACCGTACCATACTCTACTACTTAGGGTTACTCAATAAGGGTCCTAATTAAGGGGAGTAGTTCGGGCAAGGGTACTCCTTAAGGCAAGTGTACTAGTTCAGGCTACTAGTTAAGGCCAGGCTACTAGTTAAGGCCAGGCTACTAGTTAAGGCATGGGTACTTGTTGAGGGTACTGGTTAAGGCAAGGGTACCAGTTCAGGCTACTTGTTAAGGACGTACTACTAGTGAAGGCAAGGGTACTAGCGAAGACTACTGGTTAAGGCAAGGGTACTTGTTAGGACTACTAGTTAAGGCAAGGGTACTAGATTAGGCTAAGAGTTCAGGCAAGGGTACTCGTTCAGATTACTGACTTAGGGTACTCTTCAAGACTAGTTGTCTAGGCTACTGCTCTATGCCACTAGTCTAGCTGACTAGTCCAGCTTACTAGTCTAGGCTTCTACTCTAGCCTTCTCTTGTCTACTCTAATGTAGTCTACTTGCATCTACCCTAGTCTTCCTATCATAAACTACCCTACCCTAACCTATTCTAATCGATTCCATTTGATTCGATTCAAAGCATTTCGATGCGACCGGACACCATCACGCTTGAGTCGGCTCGATTCCGCAACATCAGCTCGATTCAGCTCGATTTGGCTCGAATCGCTTCAATTCAGCTCGTTTCCACTCGGTTCAGCCTTATTCGGCCCTATTTGGCTCGATTCGACTCTTTTCTACTCTATTTGTCTCTGTTCGACTCCATTTGACTCCACTCTTCTCCATTCTACGCTATTCTACTCTATTCTGTTCTACTCTACCCTACGATACTCCAATCTATTCGATTGGATGCGATTCGAAGCAATTTGGTGTGATTCATCTCGTTTTGTTTCCATTTGACTCGATTCGGCCAGAATTGGCTCTATTCAGCTATATCCTGCACTCTTTGACTCTATTGGACTCAATTCTACTCTGCTCTACTCTTGTCTGCTTTACTCTCTCTACTCTACCCTACTGTACTATATTCTATTCTGTACTATTCTGTTCTATTCTACCCACCCGCCCCTCCCCTACCCTTCCCTAATCTATTTGATTAGATTCGATGTGACGTATTTCCACGCGATTTGACGCGATTAGGCTTGAATCAGCTCGATTCAGTTCGAATCGGCTCTACTCGGCTCGACTTGGCTCCATTTCACTCCATTCGGCTCGATTAGGCTCGAATTCCATCGATTCTGCTGGATTCTGCTCAATTAGGCCTTATTTGGGCCTATTCGGCCCTATTCTGCTCTATTAGACTCTTTTGTACTCTATTCATATCTATCCGTCTCTATTGGACTCCGTTCAACTCCATTCCTCACTATTTTCCTCTCTTCTATTCTACCCTTCCCTACCCTAATCTCTTCTAATCGATTCGATTTGATTTGACGCGATTCGAAGCAACCGGACGTGATTCGTCTCGTTTTGTCTCCACTCGGCTCAATTCGGCTATGTTCTCTCTCTTTGACTCTATTCTATTCTGTTGTATTCTTTCTGTTCTGTTCTATTCTCTCCTATTCTGTTGTACTCTATTCTATTCTACCCTACCCGACCCAACGGCACCCCACCCGAACCTACCCTACTTTAATCTATTGGATTCAATTCGATTCCGTGCAAAGCGATTTGATAGGACTTGACTGGATTCGGCAAGATCTGAAGGGATTTGATGAGATTCCATGCGACTCGACGTGATTCAGTAGGATTCTCTGAGGTTTGACGCAATTCGAAGTTATTCGACGTGATTCGATGGGATTCGACACGATATGAAGCGATTTGACCTTGTTTGATTCAAAACGATGTGACTCGACTCGATTCGACCTGATTCGATTCGACGCTGTTCGGTGACAGTCAGTGCGATTCTGCTTGATTCCGCTCGATTAGGTGTGATTCGGCAGTATACAGCTCTTTTCGGCTGTATTCAGCTCCATTCGTCTCTATTCAGCTTATTCGGCTCTATTCGACTGTATTCGACTCTACTCTTTTCCACTCGATTCTACTCGATTCTATTCCTTCTATTCTGTTCTAATCTCTTCTATTCCACTCTACTCTGTTCTATTCTCCCCTCCCCTCCCCTCCCCTTCTCTAATCTATACGTCTGGGTTGGATTTGACGCGTTGAACGCGATTCGAGGCGATGAAGCTTGAATCGGCTCGATTCGGCTCGATTTGGCTCTATTCGGCTCAGTTAGGCTCCATTCAGCTTGTTTTGGCTTCAATCGCTTCGAATCTGCTCGATTTGGCCTTCTTCGGCCCTATTCTGCTCTATTCGACTCTTTTCTACTCTATTCGTTTCTACTTGACTCCATTCTACTCCATTCTATTCATTCCACACTATTCTACTTTATTCTGCTCTACCCTACCCAACACCACTCTAATTTACTCTACTTGCTTCTACACGATTCCTCTCATTTTGTCTGCATTTGGCTCTATTCAGCTCTATTCTACTCTTCTCTACTCTATTGTATTGTTTCTACTCTGTTCTGTACTATTCTACTCTATTCTACCCTACCCTATGCTACCCAACTCTAAGGTATTGTAATCCACTTGATTGGATTTGATTCAACCCATTTCAACGCGATTCGGCTCAATTTGGCTCTGTTCAAATCTATTCTACTCTACTCTATTCCCCTCTACTCCACTCTAGCCTACTCTTTTCTGTATTCGTTCTGTGTCGTTTGGTTCTATTTTGTTGTGTTCTGTTCTGTTTTATTCTATTCTACTCTATTCTACCCTACTCTAGCCTACCCGAACCTCCCCTACTCTAGTCTATTCAATTGAATTCGAGAAATTTTGACGCGACTAGGGACCGAATCAGTGTGATTCATGTCCATTCGGCTCCATTTGTCTCGAATAGTGTCGATTCAGCTCGATTAGGCTCGATTTGGCTCCATTAGGCTCGATTCACTGGATTCGGCTCGATTTCGCTCAATTCAGCTCGATTTGGCCCTCTTTGGCCCTCTTCGGCTCTCTTCAGCTCTTTTCTACTCTACTCGATTCCATTGCACACCATTCTACTCCATTCTACGCTCTTCTACTATACCCTACTGTAATTGATTCGATGGGATTCGACGCCATTCGACGCGATTTGTCTCGTTTCGTCTCCATTCAGCTTGATTCGACTCTGTTCTACTCTACTCTATTCTACTCTACACTATTCTGCTCTGCTCTACCCTTTTCTACTCTATTCTATTGTATCCTTTCCATTCTCTTCTACTGTGTTCAAGTCTACTCTATTCCATCCTACCCTAATCTAATCTATTCTACTGGATTCGATTCCACGCATCTCCATGCGATTCGGCTCAAATCGGCTCCTTTCCACTCCATTCATCCCCAATCGGCTCAAATCGGTTCGATTCAGCTCTAATCGGCTCCATTCGGCTCTAGTCAGCTCGAATAGGCTCTGTTCAGCTCTATTCGGCTCTATTAGACTCTACTCAACTCTATTATCTCTTTTCGACTCCACTCGACTCCATGCTACACCATTCTACTCCATCCTAAACTATTCTCTACTGTATTGTATTGTACTCTCCCGTCCTGTAGTCTATTCTAATTGATTGGATTGGATTGGATTGGAATTGATCAGATTCAATGCAATTCGACCGGATTCGACGCGATACGGCACGATTCCACGGGATTCGGCGTGATTCGTCTTGGTTTCTATCCATTTAGCTCTTTTGGGCTCTATTTGGCTCTATTCGGCAATGTTCGACTCTACTCTACTCTACTCTTCTATACTCTGCTCTTCTCGACCCTATTCTTTCAGTTCTGTTCTCTTCTGTTCTGTTCTACTGCACTCTATTCTACCCTACCCTACCCTAACTTAGCCTACTGTAATCTGTTCTATGCTATTCGACACACTTGAATGGGATTCGACCTGATTCGGGTCATATCGGCTCGATTCATCTCCTTTCTGCTCCATTAAACTCGATTCGGTTCTATTCGGCTCTTTTCCACTCTATTCGGCTCTTTTTGGCAGTATTCGACTCTATTTGACTCTAGTCTACTCGATTCTTTCTGTTCTGTTCTATTCTACTCTATTCTATTCTTCTCTACCCTACCCTAACCCTACCTTCCCCACACTAATCTATTTGATTCGATTCGACACATTTCAAACGACTCGACATGATTCATCTCGATTCACCTTGAATTTGGTCAATTCGGCTCTATTCAGCTCTGTTTGGCTCTTTTCGGCTCTCTTCAACTCGATTTGACTCTATTCTACTGGACCCGACTCTACTTAATTCTATTCTCTTCTTTCTCTTGTGTTCTGTTGTGTTGTAGTCTAGCCTCTGCTACCGTACCCTTCTCTACTCTAATCTATTCGATTCAACGCATTTCGACGCGATTCCATGTGATTAGGCTTGAATCGGCTCGATTTAGCTTTATTTGGCTTGAATTGGGTCAATTCGTCTCGATCCTGCTCAATTCAGCATAATTAGGCTCCAGTGAACCTTATTCAGCCCTGTTCAGCTCTACTCAACCCTTTCTACTTTATTTGTCTCTATTTGGCTCCATTCAACTCCATTCCACACCACTCTACTCTTTTCTACTCTATTCTATTCTGTTCTACCCTACCCTACTCTAATCTATTCTAATCGATTCGATTCATCACGATTTGTCTCCTTTCCTCTCCATTCGAATCGATTCGGCTTGAATTGGATCTATTCATCTATATTCTGCACTACCCGACTCTGACTATTCCACTCTACTCAACTCTACTCCGTTCTACTCTTGGTATTCTCTTCTGTTCTACTCTATTCTATTCTTCTGTGCCCTTCCCTACTGAATCCCAGTCTAACCTACACTACTCTAATCTATTCAATTTAATTCGATTCCATTCAGTTTGACACCATTCGACCCGATTTGAGACAATTCGACGGGATTCGGTGAGATTCCGCGAGATTTGATGCGTTTTGGTGGGATTTGATGGAATTCGACGAGATCCGATGCAATAGGATGCAATTAAGTGTGTTTTGGCTCGATTTTGCTGGGTTCAGTTTGTCTCTATTTGGCTCATTTCAGCTCCACTAGGCTCCATTCATCCCGAATCTGGTCGACTCGACTCGATTCGGCTCATTTTGGCCATATTTGGTCCTATTCAGCGTTATTCGGCTCTATTCAACTCTTTTCTACTCTCTGCATCTGTGTTCGAATCCATTTGACTCCATTCCACACCATTCTATTCCGTTCTACACTACTGTATTCTACAAAACCCTCCCCCACCCTAGCCTATCCTAATCTAGTCTGCTCTTTTCTAGTCTCCTTTTCTATTTTCTCGATTCCATCCTATGCTACTCTACCATACCCTGCACTAAGCTAACGTACCCTGACCTATGCTGTTCTATTCTATTTCCTTCTATTTTCTCTGTTCCACCGTATGCTTCCCTACCCTATGCTACCCCACCGTACCATACTCTACTACTTAGGGTTACTCAATAAGGGTCCTAATTAAGGGGAGTAGTTCGGGCAAGGGTACTCCTTAAGGCAAGTGTACTAGTTCAGGCTACTAGTTAAGGCCAGGGTACTAGTTAAGGCCAGGCTACTAGTTAAGGCATGGGTACTTGTTGAGGGTACTGGTTAAGGCAAGGGTACCAGTTCAGGCTACTTGTTAAGGACGTACTACTAGTGAAGGCAAGGGTACTAGTGAAGACTACTGGTTAAGGCAAGGGTACTTGTTAGGACTACTAGTTAAGGCAAGGGTACTAGATTAGGCTAAGAGTTCAGGCAAGGGTACTCGTTCAGATTACTGACTTAGGGTACTCTTCAAGACTAGTTGTCTAGGCTACTGCTCTATGCCACTAGTCTAGCTGACTAGTCCAGCTTACTAGTCTAGGCTTCTACTCTAGCCTTCTCTTGTCTACTCTAATGTAGTCTACTTGCATCTACCCTAGTCTTCCTATCATAAACTACCCTACCCTAACCTATTCTAATCGATTCCATTTGATTCGATTCAAAGCATTTCGATGCGACCGGACACCATCACGCTTGAGTCGGCTCGATTCCGCAACATCAGCTCGATTCAGCTCGATTTGGCTCGAATCGCTTCAATTCAGCTCGTTTCCACTCGGTTCAGCCTTATTCGGCCCTATTTGGCTCGATTCGACTCTTTTCTACTCTATTTGTCTCTGTTCGACTCCATTTGACTCCACTCTTCTCCATTCTACGCTATTCTACTCTATTCTGTTCTACTCTACCCTACGATACTCCAATCTATTCGATTGGATGCGATTCGAAGCAATTTGGTGTGATTCATCTCGTTTTGTTTCCATTTGACTCGATTCGGCCAGAATTGGCTCTATTCAGCTATATCCTGCACTCTTTGACTCTATTGGACTCAATTCTACTCTGCTCTACTCTTGTCTGCTTTACTCTCTCTACTCTACCCTACTGTACTATATTCTATTCTGTACTATTCTGTTCTATTCTACCCACCCGCCCCTCCCCTACCCTTCCCTAATCTATTTGATTAGATTCGATGTGACGTATTTCCACGCGATTTGACGCGATTAGGCTTGAATCAGCTCGATTCAGTTCGAATCGGCTCTACTCGGCTCGACTTGGCTCCATTTCACTCCATTCGGCTCGATTAGGCTCGAATTCCATCGATTCTGCTGGATTCTGCTCAATTAGGCCTTATTTGGGCCTATTCGGCCCTATTCTGCTCTATTAGACTCTTTTGTACTCTATTCATATCTATCCGTCTCTATTGGACTCCGTTCAACTCCATTCCTCACTATTTTCCTCTCTTCTATTCTACCCTTCCCTACCCTAATCTCTTCTAATCGATTCGATTTGATTTGACGCGATTCGAAGCAACCGGACGTGATTCGTCTCGTTTTGTCTCCACTCGGCTCAATTCGGCTATGTTCTCTCTCTTTGACTCTATTCTATTCTGTTGTATTCTTTCTGTTCTGTTCTATTCTCTCCTATTCTGTTGTACTCTATTCTATTCTACCCTACCCGACCCAACGGCACCCCACCCGAACCTACCCTACTTTAATCTATTGGATTCAATTCGATTCCGTGCAAAGCGATTTGATAGGACTTGACTGGATTCGGCAAGATCTGAAGGGATTTGATGAGATTCCATGCGACTCGACGTGATTCAGTAGGATTCTCTGAGGTTTGACGCAATTCGAAGTTATTCGACGTGATTCGATGGGATTCGACACGATATGAAGCGATTTGACCTTGTTTGATTCAAAACGATGTGACTCGACTCGATTCGACCTGATTCGATTCGACGCTGTTCGGTGACAGTCAGTGCGATTCTGCTTGATTCCGCTCGATTAGGTGTGATTCGGCAGTATACAGCTCTTTTCGGCTGTATTCAGCTCCATTCGTCTCTATTCAGCTTATTCGGCTCTATTCGACTGTATTCGACTCTACTCTTTTCCACTCGATTCTACTCGATTCTATTCCTTCTATTCTGTTCTAATCTCTTCTATTCCACTCTACTCTGTTCTATTCTCCCCTCCCCTCCCCTCCCCTTCTCTAATCTATACGTCTGGGTTGGATTTGACGCGTTGAACGCGATTCGAGGCGATGAAGCTTGAATCGGCTCGATTCGGCTCGATTTGGCTCTATTCGGCTCAGTTAGGCTCCATTCAGCTTGTTTTGGCTTGAATCGCTTCGAATCTGCTCGATTTGGCCTTCTTCGGCCCTATTCTGCTCTATTCGACTCTTTTCTACTCTATTCGTTTCTACTTGACTCCATTCTACTCCATTCTATTCATTCCACACTATTCTACTTTATTCTGCTCTACCCTACCCAACACCACTCTAATTTACTCTACTTGCTTCTACACGATTCCTCTCATTTTGTCTGCATTTGGCTCTATTCAGCTCTATTCTACTCTTCTCTACTCTATTGTATTGTTTCTACTCTGTTCTGTACTATTCTACTCTATTCTACCCTACCCTATGCTACCCAACTCTAAGGTATTGTAATCCACTTGATTGGATTTGATTCAACCCATTTCAACGCGATTCGGCTCAATTTGGCTCTGTTCAAATCTATTCTACTCTACTCTATTCCCCTCTACTCCACTCTAGCCTACTCTTTTCTGTATTCGTTCTGTGTCGTTCGGTTCTATTTTGTTGTGTTCTGTTCTGTTTTATTCTATTCTACTCTATTCTACCCTACTCTAGCCTACCCGAACCTCCCCTAGTCTAGTCTATTCAATTGAATTCGAGAAATTTTGACGCGACTAGGGACCGAATCAGTGTGATTCATGTCCATTCGGCTCCATTTGTCTCGAATAGTGTCGATTCAGCTCGATTAGGCTCGATTTGGCTCCATTAGGCTCGATTCACTGGATTCGGCTCGATTTCGCTCAATTCAGCTCGATTTGGCCCTCTTTGGCCCTCTTCGGCTCTCTTCAGCTCTTTTCTACTCTACTCGATTCCATTGCACACCATTCTACTCCATTCTACGCTCTTCTACTATACCCTACTGTAATTGATTCGATGGGATTCGACGCCATTCGACGCGATTTGTCTCGTTTCGTCTCCATTCAGCTTGATTCGACTCTGTTCTACTCTACTCTATTCTACTCTACACTATTCTGCTCTGCTCTACCCTTTTCTACTCTATTCTATTGTATCCTTTCCATTCTCTTCTACTGTGTTCAAGTCTACTCTATTCCATCCTACCCTAATCTAATCTATTCTACTGGATTCGATTCCACGCATCTCCATGCGATTCGGCTCAAATCGGCTCCTTTCCACTCCATTCATCCCCAATCGGCTCAAATCGGTTCGATTCAGCTCTAATCGGCTCCATTCGGCTCTAGTCAGCTCGAATAGGCTCTGTTCAGCTCTATTCGGCTCTATTAGACTCTACTCAACTCTATTATCTCTTTTCGACTCCACTCGACTCCATGCTACACCATTCTACTCCATCCTAAACTATTCTCTACTGTATTGTATTGTACTCTCCCGTCCTGTAGTCTATTCTAATTGATTGGATTGGATTGGATTGGAATTGATCAGATTCAATGCAATTCGACCGGATTCGACGCGATACGGCACGATTCCACGGGATTCGGCGTGATTCGTCTTGGTTTCTATCCATTTAGCTCTTTTGGGCTCTATTTGGCTCTATTCGGCAATGTTCGACTCTACTCTACTCTACTCTTCTATACTCTGCTCTTCTCGACCCTATTCTTTCAGTTCTGTTCTCTTCTGTTCTGTTCTACTGCACTCTATTCTACCCTACCCTACCCTAACTTAGCCTACTGTAATCTGTTCTATGCTATTCGACACACTTGAATGGGATTCGACCTGATTCGGGTCATATCGGCTCGATTCATCTCCTTTCTGCTCCATTAAACTCGATTCGGTTCTATTCGGCTCTTTTCCACTCTATTCGGCTCTTTTTGGCAGTATTCGACTCTATTTGACTCTAGTCTACTCGATTCTTTCTGTTCTGTTCTATTCTACTCTATTCTATTCTTCTCTACCCTACCCTAACCCTACCTTCCCCACACTAATCTATTTGATTCGATTCGACACATTTCAAACGACTCGACATGATTCATCTCGATTCACCTTGAATTTGGTCAATTCGGCTCTATTCAGCTCTGTTTGGCTCTTTTCGGCTCTCTTCAACTCGATTTGACTCTATTCTACTGGACCCGACTCTACTTAATTCTATTCTCTTCTTTCTCTTGTGTTCTGTTGTGTTGTAGTCTAGCCTCTGCTACCGTACCCTTCTCTACTCTAATCTATTCGATTCAACGCATTTCGACGCGATTCCATGTGATTAGGCTTGAATCGGCTCGATTTAGCTTTATTTGGCTTGAATTGGGTCAATTCGTCTCGATCCTGCTCAATTCAGCATAATTAGGCTCCAGTGAACCTTATTCAGCCCTGTTCAGCTCTACTCAACCCTTTCTACTTTATTTGTCTCTATTTGGCTCCATTCAACTCCATTCCACACCACTCTACTCTTTTCTACTCTATTCTATTCTGTTCTACCCTACCCTACTCTAATCTATTCTAATCGATTCGATTCATCACGATTTGTCTCCTTTCCTCTCCATTCGAATCGATTCGGCTTGAATTGGATCTATTCATCTATATTCTGCACTACCCGACTCTGACTATTCCACTCTACTCAACTCTACTCCGTTCTACTCTTGGTATTCTCTTCTGTTCTACTCTATTCTATTCTTCTGTGCCCTTCCCTACTGAATCCCAGTCTAACCTACACTACTCTAATCTATTCAATTTAATTCGATTCCATTCAGTTTGACACCATTCGACCCGATTTGAGACAATTCGACGGGATTCGGTGAGATTCCGCGAGATTTGATGCGTTTTGGTGGGATTTGATGGAATTCGACGAGATCCGATGCAATAGGATGCAATTAAGTGTGTTTTGGCTCGATTTTGCTGGGTTCAGTTTGTCTCTATTTGGCTCATTTCAGCTCCACTAGGCTCCATTCATCCCGAATCTGGTCGACTCGACTCGATTCGGCTCATTTTGGCCATATTTGGTCCTATTCAGCGTTATTCGGCTCTATTCAACTCTTTTCTACTCTCTGCATCTGTGTTCGAATCCATTTGACTCCATTCCACACCATTCTATTCCGTTCTACACTACTGTATTCTACAAAACCCTCCCCCACCCTAGCCTATCCTAATCTAGTCTGCTCTTTTCTAGTCTCCTTTTCTATTTTCTCGATTCCATCCTATGCTACTCTACCATACCCTGCACTAAGCTAACGTACCCTGACCTATGCTGTTCTATTCTATTTCCTTCTATTTTCTCTGTTCCACCGTATGCTTCCCTACCCTATGCTACCCCACCGTACCATACTCTACTACTTAGGGTTACTCAATAAGGGTCCTAATTAAGGGGAGTAGTTCGGGCAAGGGTACTCCTTAAGGCAAGTGTACTAGTTCAGGCTACTAGTTAAGGCCAGGGTACTAGTTAAGGCCAGGCTACTAGTTAAGGCATGGGTACTTGTTGAGGGTACTGGTTAAGGCAAGGGTACCAGTTCAGGCTACTTGTTAAGGACGTACTACTAGTGAAGGCAAGGGTACTAGTGAAGACTACTGGTTAAGGCAAGGGTACTTGTTAGGACTACTAGTTAAGGCAAGGGTACTAGATTAGGCTAAGAGTTCAGGCAAGGGTACTCGTTCAGATTACTGACTTAGGGTACTCTTCAAGACTAGTTGTCTAGGCTACTGCTCTATGCCACTAGTCTAGCTGACTAGTCCAGCTTACTAGTCTAGGCTTCTACTCTAGCCTTCTCTTGTCTACTCTAATGTAGTCTACTTGCATCTACCCTAGTCTTCCTATCATAAACTACCCTACCCTAACCTATTCTAATCGATTCCATTTGATTCGATTCAAAGCATTTCGATGCGACCGGACACCATCACGCTTGAGTCGGCTCGATTCCGCAACATCAGCTCGATTCAGCTCGATTTGGCTCGAATCGCTTCAATTCAGCTCGTTTCCACTCGGTTCAGCCTTATTCGGCCCTATTTGGCTCGATTCGACTCTTTTCTACTCTATTTGTCTCTGTTCGACTCCATTTGACTCCACTCTTCTCCATTCTACGCTATTCTACTCTATTCTGTTCTACTCTACCCTACGATACTCCAATCTATTCGATTGGATGCGATTCGAAGCAATTTGGTGTGATTCATCTCGTTTTGTTTCCATTTGACTCGATTCGGCCAGAATTGGCTCTATTCAGCTATATCCTGCACTCTTTGACTCTATTGGACTCAATTCTACTCTGCTCTACTCTTGTCTGCTTTACTCTCTCTACTCTACCCTACTGTACTATATTCTATTCTGTACTATTCTGTTCTATTCTACCCACCCGCCCCTCCCCTACCCTTCCCTAATCTATTTGATTAGATTCGATGTGACGTATTTCCACGCGATTTGACGCGATTAGGCTTGAATCAGCTCGATTCAGTTCGAATCGGCTCTACTCGGCTCGACTTGGCTCCATTTCACTCCATTCGGCTCGATTAGGCTCGAATTCCATCGATTCTGCTGGATTCTGCTCAATTAGGCCTTATTTGGGCCTATTCGGCCCTATTCTGCTCTATTAGACTCTTTTGTACTCTATTCATATCTATCCGTCTCTATTGGACTCCGTTCAACTCCATTCCTCACTATTTTCCTCTCTTCTATTCTACCCTTCCCTACCCTAATCTCTTCTAATCGATTCGATTTGATTTGACGCGATTCGAAGCAACCGGACGTGATTCGTCTCGTTTTGTCTCCACTCGGCTCAATTCGGCTATGTTCTCTCTCTTTGACTCTATTCTATTCTGTTGTATTCTTTCTGTTCTGTTCTATTCTCTCCTATTCTGTTGTACTCTATTCTATTCTACCCTACCCGACCCAACGGCACCCCACCCGAACCTACCCTACTTTAATCTATTGGATTCAATTCGATTCCGTGCAAAGCGATTTGATAGGACTTGACTGGATTCGGCAAGATCTGAAGGGATTTGATGAGATTCCATGCGACTCGACGTGATTCAGTAGGATTCTCTGAGGTTTGACGCAATTCGAAGTTATTCGACGTGATTCGATGGGATTCGACACGATATGAAGCGATTTGACCTTGTTTGATTCAAAACGATGTGACTCGACTCGATTCGACCTGATTCGATTCGACGCTGTTCGGTGACAGTCAGTGCGATTCTGCTTGATTCCACTCGATTAGGTGTGATTCGGCAGTATACAGCTCTTTTCGGCTGTATTCAGCTCCATTCGTCTCTATTCAGCTTATTCGGCTCTATTCGACTGTATTCGACTCTACTCTTTTCCACTCGATTCTACTCGATTCTATTCCTTCTATTCTGTTCTAATCTCTTCTATTCCACTCTACTCTGTTCTATTCTCCCCTCCCCTCCCCTCCCCTTCTCTAATCTATACGTCTGGGTTGGATTTGACGCGTTGAACGCGATTCGAGGCGATGAAGCTTGAATCGGCTCGATTCGGCTCGATTTGGCTCTATTCGGCTCAGTTAGGCTCCATTCAGCTTGTTTTGGCTTGAATCGCTTCGAATCTGCTCGATTTGGCCTTCTTCGGCCCTATTCTGCTCTATTCGACTCTTTTCTACTCTATTCGTTTCTACTTGACTCCATTCTACTCCATTCTATTCATTCCACACTATTCTACTTTATTCTGCTCTACCCTACCCAACACCACTCTAATTTACTCTACTTGCTTCTACACGATTCCTCTCATTTTGTCTGCATTTGGCTCTATTCAGCTCTATTCTACTCTTCTCTACTCTATTGTATTGTTTCTACTCTGTTCTGTACTATTCTACTCTATTCTACCCTACCCTATGCTACCCAACTCTAAGGTATTGTAATCCACTTGATTGGATTTGATTCAACCCATTTCAACGCGATTCGGCTCAATTTGGCTCTGTTCAAATCTATTCTACTCTACTCTATTCCCCTCTACTCCACTCTAGCCTACTCTTTTCTGTATTCGTTCTGTGTCGTTCGGTTCTATTTTGTTGTGTTCTGTTCTGTTTTATTCTATTCTACTCTATTCTACCCTACTCTAGCCTACCCGAACCTCCCCTAGTCTAGTCTATTCAATTGAATTCGAGAAATTTTGACGCGACTAGGGACCGAATCAGTGTGATTCATGTCCATTCGGCTCCATTTGTCTCGAATAGTGTCGATTCAGCTCGATTAGGCTCGATTTGGCTCCATTAGGCTCGATTCACTGGATTCGGCTCGATTTCGCTCAATTCAGCTCGATTTGGCCCTCTTTGGCCCTCTTCGGCTCTCTTCAGCTCTTTTCTACTCTACTCGATTCCATTGCACACCATTCTACTCCATTCTACGCTCTTCTACTATACCCTACTGTAATTGATTCGATGGGATTCAACGCCATTCGACGCGATTTGTCTCGTTTCGTCTCCATTCAGCTTGATTCGACTCTGTTCTACTCTACTCTATTCTACTCTACACTATTCTGCTCTGCTCTACCCTTTTCTACTCTATTCTATTGTATCCTTTCCATTCTCTTCTACTGTGTTCAAGTCTACTCTATTCCATCCTACCCTAATCTAATCTATTCTACTGGATTCGATTCCACGCATCTCCATGCGATTCGGCTCAAATCGGCTCCTTTCCACTCCATTCATCCCCAATCGGCTCAAATCGGTTCGATTCAGCTCTAATCGGCTCCATTCGGCTCTAGTCAGCTCGAATAGGCTCTGTTCAGCTCTATTCGGCTCTATTAGACTCTACTCAACTCTATTATCTCTTTTCGACTCCACTCGACTCCATGCTACACCATTCTACTCCATCCTAAACTATTCTCTACTGTATTGTATTGTACTCTCCCGTCCTGTAGTCTATTCTAATTGATTGGATTGGATTGGATTGGAATTGATCAGATTCAATGCAATTCGACCGGATTCGACGCGATACGGCACGATTCCACGGGATTCGGCGTGATTCGTCTTGGTTTCTATCCATTTAGCTCTTTTGGGCTCTATTTGGCTCTATTCGGCAATGTTCGACTCTACTCTACTCTACTCTTCTATACTCTGCTCTTCTCGACCCTATTCTTTCAGTTCTGTTCTCTTCTGTTCTGTTCTACTGCACTCTATTCTACCCTACCCTACCCTAACTTAGCCTACTGTAATCTGTTCTATGCTATTCGACACACTTGAATGGGATTCGACCTGATTCGGGTCATATCGGCTCGATTCATCTCCTTTCTGCTCCATTAAACTCGATTCGGTTCTATTCGGCTCTTTTCCACTCTATTCGGCTCTTTTTGGCAGTATTCGACTCTATTTGACTCTAGTCTACTCGATTCTTTCTGTTCTGTTCTATTCTACTCTATTCTATTCTTCTCTACCCTACCCTAACCCTACCTTCCCCACACTAATCTATTTGATTCGATTCGACACATTTCAAACGACTCGACATGATTCATCTCGATTCACCTTGAATTTGGTCAATTCGGCTCTATTCAGCTCTGTTTGGCTCTTTTCGGCTCTCTTCAACTCGATTTGACTCTATTCTACTGGACCCGACTCTACTTAATTCTATTCTCTTCTTTCTCTTGTGTTCTGTTGTGTTGTAGTCTAGCCTCTGCTACCGTACCCTTCTCTACTCTAATCTATTCGATTCAACGCATTTCGACGCGATTCCATGTGATTAGGCTTGAATCGGCTCGATTTAGCTTTATTTGGCTTGAATTGGGTCAATTCGTCTCGATCCTGCTCAATTCAGCATAATTAGGCTCCAGTGAACCTTATTCAGCCCTGTTCAGCTCTACTCAACCCTTTCTACTTTATTTGTCTCTATTTGGCTCCATTCAACTCCATTCCACACCACTCTACTCTTTTCTACTCTATTCTATTCTGTTCTACCCTACCCTACTCTAATCTATTCTAATCGATTCGATTCATCACGATTTGTCTCCTTTCCTCTCCATTCGAATCGATTCGGCTTGAATTGGATCTATTCATCTATATTCTGCACTACCCGACCCTGACTATTCCACTCTACTCAACTCTACTCCGTTCTACTCTTGGTATTCTCTTCTGTTCTACTCTATTCTATTCTTCTGTGCCCTTCCCTACTGAATCCCAGTCTAACCTACACTACTCTAATCTATTCAATTTAATTCGATTCCATTCAGTTTGACACCATTCGACCCGATTTGAGACAATTCGACGGGATTCGGTGAGATTCCGCGAGATTTGATGCGTTTTGGTGGGATTTGATGGAATTCGACGAGATCCGATGCAATAGGATGCAATTAAGTGTGTTTTGGCTCGATTTTGCTGGGTTCAGTTTGTCTCTATTTGGCTCATTTCAGCTCCACTAGGCTCCATTCATCCCGAATCTGGTCGACTCGACTCGATTCGGCTCATTTTGGCCATATTTGGTCCTATTCAGCGTTATTCGGCTCTATTCAACTCTTTTCTACTCTCTGCATCTGTGTTCGAATCCATTTGACTCCATTCCACACCATTCTATTCCGTTCTACACTACTGTATTCTACAAAACCCTCCCCCACCCTACCCTATCCTAATCTAGTCTGCTCTTTTCTAGTCTCCTTTTCTATTTTCTCTATTCCATCCTATGCTACTCTACCATACCCTGCACTAAGCTAACGTACCCTGACCTATGCTGTTCTATTCTATTTCCTTCTATTTTCTCTGTTCCACCGTATGCTTCCCTACCCTATGCTACCCCACCGTACCATACTCTACTACTTAGGGTTACTCAATAAGGGTCCTAATTAAGGGGAGTAGTTCGGGCAAGGGTACTCCTTAAGGCAAGTGTACTAGTTCAGGCTACTAGTTAAGGCCAGGGTACTAGTTAAGGCCAGGCTACTAGTTAAGGCATGGGTACTTGTTGAGGGTACTGGTTAAGGCAAGGGTACCAGTTCAGGCTACTTGTTAAGGACGTACTACTAGTGAAGGCAAGGGTACTAGTGAAGACTACTGGTTAAGGCAAGGGTACTTGTTAGGACTACTAGTTAAGGCAAGGGTACTAGATTAGGCTAAGAGTTCAGGCAAGGGTACTCGTTCAGATTACTGACTTAGGGTACTCTTCAAGACTAGTTGTCTAGGCTACTGCTCTATGCCACTAGTCTAGCTGACTAGTCCAGCTTACTAGTCTAGGCTTCTACTCTAGCCTTCTCTTGTCTACTCTAATGTAGTCTACTTGCATCTACCCTAGTCTTCCTATCATAAACTACCCTACCCTAACCTATTCTAATCGATTCCATTTGATTCGATTCAAAGCATTTCGATGCGACCGGACACCATCACGCTTGAGTCGGCTCGATTCCGCAACATCAGCTCGATTCAGCTCGATTTGGCTCGAATCGCTTCAATTCAGCTCGTTTCCACTCGGTTCAGCCTTATTCGGCCCTATTTGGCTCGATTCGACTCTTTTCTACTCTATTTGTCTCTGTTCGACTCCATTTGACTCCACTCTTCTCCATTCTACGCTATTCTACTCTATTCTGTTCTACTCTACCCTACGATACTCCAATCTATTCGATTGGATGCGATTCGAAGCAATTTGGTGTGATTCATCTCGTTTTGTTTCCATTTGACTCGATTCGGCCAGAATTGGCTCTATTCAGCTATATCCTGCACTCTTTGACTCTATTGGACTCAATTCTACTCTGCTCTACTCTTGTCTGCTTTACTCTCTCTACTCTACCCTACTGTACTATATTCTATTCTGTACTATTCTGTTCTATTCTACCCACCCGCCCCTCCCCTACCCTTCCCTAATCTATTTGATTAGATTCGATGTGACGTATTTCCACGCGATTTGACGCGATTAGGCTTGAATCAGCTCGATTCAGTTCGAATCGGCTCTACTCGGCTCGACTTGGCTCCATTTCACTCCATTCGGCTCGATTAGGCTCGAATTCCATCGATTCTGCTGGATTCTGCTCAATTAGGCCTTATTTGGGCCTATTCGGCCCTATTCTGCTCTATTAGACTCTTTTGTACTCTATTCATATCTATCCGTCTCTATTGGACTCCGTTCAACTCCATTCCTCACTATTTTCCTCTCTTCTATTCTACCCTTCCCTACCCTAATCTCTTCTAATCGATTCGATTTGATTTGACGCGATTCGAAGCAACCGGACGTGATTCGTCTCGTTTTGTCTCCACTCGGCTCAATTCGGCTATGTTCTCTCTCTTTGACTCTATTCTATTCTGTTGTATTCTTTCTGTTCTGTTCTATTCTCTCCTATTCTGTTGTACTCTATTCTATTCTACCCTACCCGACCCAACGGCACCCCACCCGAACCTACCCTACTTTAATCTATTGGATTCAATTCGATTCCGTGCAAAGCGATTTGATAGGACTTGACTGGATTCGGCAAGATCTGAAGGGATTTGATGAGATTCCATGCGACTCGACGTGATTCAGTAGGATTCTCTGAGGTTTGACGCAATTCGAAGTTATTCGACGTGATTCGATGGGATT
This sequence comes from Loxodonta africana, assembly GCF_030014295.1. Classification (NCBI taxonomy): domain Eukaryota; kingdom Metazoa; phylum Chordata; class Mammalia; order Proboscidea; family Elephantidae; genus Loxodonta; species Loxodonta africana. Next base: position 268,202 of record NW_026975015.1, read on the forward strand.
CGACACGATATGAAGCGATTTGACCTTGTTTGATTCAAAACGATGTGACTCGACTCGATTCGACCTGATTCGATTCAACGCTGTTCGGTGACAGTCAGTGCGATTCTGCTTGATTCCGCTCGATTAGGTGTGATTCGGCAGTATACAGCTCTTTTCGGCTGTATTCAGCTCCATTCGTCTCTATTCAGCTTATTCGGCTCTATTCGACTGTATTCGACTCTACTCTTTTCCACTCGATTCTACTCGATTCTATTCCTTCTATTCTGTTCTAATCTCTTCTATTCCACTCTACTCTGTTCTATTCTCCCCTCCCCTCCCCTCCCCTTCTCTAATCTATACGTCTGGGTTGGATTTGACGCGTTGAACGCGATTCGAGGCGATGAAGCTTGAATCGGCTCGATTCGGCTCGATTTGGCTCTATTCGGCTCAGTTAGGCTCCATTCAGCTTGTTTTGGCTTCAATCGCTTCGAATCTGCTCGATTTGGCCTTCTTCGGCCCTATTCTGCTCTATTCGACTCTTTTCTACTCTATTCGTTTCTACTTGACTCCATTCTACTCCATTCTATTCATTCCACACTATTCTACTTTATTCTGCTCTACCCTACCCAACACCACTCTAATTTACTCTACTTGCTTCTACACGATTCCTCTCATTTTGTCTGCATTTGGCTCTATTCAGCTCTATTCTACTCTTCTCTACTCTATTGTATTGTTTCTACTCTGTTCTGTACTATTCTACTCTATTCTACCCTACCCTATGCTACCCAACTCTAAGGTATTGTAATCCACTTGATTGGATTTGATTCAACCCATTTCAACGCGATTCGGCTCAATTTGGCTCTGTTCAAATCTATTCTACTCTACTCTATTCCCCTCTACTCCACTCTAGCCTACTCTTTTCTGTATTCGTTCTGTGTCGTTCGGTTCTATTTTGTTGTGTTCTGTTCTGTTTTATTCTATTCTACTCTATTCTACCCTACTCTAGCCTACCCGAACCTCCCCTAGTCTAGTCTATTCAATTGAATTCGAGAAATTTTGACGCGACTAGGGACCGAATCAGTGTGATTCATGTCCATTCGGCTCCATTTGTCTCGAATAGTGTCGATTCAGCTCGATTAGGCTCGATTTGGCTCCATTAGGCTCGATTCACTGGATTCGGCTCGATTTCGCTCAATTCAGCTCGATTTGGCCCTCTTTGGCCCTCTTCGGCTCTCTTCAGCTCTTTTCTACTCTACTCGATTCCATTGCACACCATTCTACTCCATTCTACGCTCTTCTACTATACCCTACTGTAATTGATTCGATGGGATTCGACGCCTTTCGACGCGATTTGTCTCGTTTCGTCTCCATTCAGCTTGATTCGACTCTGTTCTACTCTACTCTATTCTACTCTACACTATTCTGCTCTGCTCTACCCTTTTCTACTCTATTCTATTGTATCCTTTCCATTCTCTTCTACTGTGTTCAAGTCTACTCTATTCCATCCTACCCTAATCTAATCTATTCTACTGGATTCGATTCCACGCATCTCCATGCGATTCGGCTCAAATCGGCTCCTTTCCACTCCATTCATCCCCAATCGGCTCAAATCGGTTCGATTCAGCTCTAATCGGCTCCATTCGGCTCTAGTCAGCTCGAATAGGCTCTGTTCAGCTCTATTCGGCTCTATTAGACTCTACTCAACTCTATTATCTCTTTTCGACTCCACTCGACTCCATGCTACACCATTCTACTCCATCCTAAACTATTCTCTACTGTATTGTATTGTACTCTCCCGTCCTGTAGTCTATTCTAATTGATTGGATTGGATTGGATTGGAATTGATCAGATTCAATGCAATTCGACCGGATTCGACGCGATACGGCACGATTCCACGGGATTCGGCGTGATTCGTCTTGGTTTCTATCCATTTAGCTCTTTTGGGCTCTATTTGGCTCTATTCGGCAATGTTCGACTCTACTCTACTCTACTCTTCTATACTCTGCTCTTCTCGACCCTATTCTTTCAGTTCTGTTCTCTTCTGTTCTGTTCTACTGCACTCTATTCTACCCTACCCTACCCTAACTTAGCCTACTGTAATCTGTTCTATGCTATTCGACACACTTGAATGGGATTCGACCTGATTCGGGTCATATCGGCTCGATTCATCTCCTTTCTGCTCCATTAAACTCGATTCGGTTCTATTCGGCTCTTTTCCACTCTATTCGGCTCTTTTTGGCAGTATTCGACTCTATTTGACTCTAGTCTACTCGATTCTTTCTGTTCTGTTCTATTCTACTCTATTCTATTCTTCTCTACCCTACCCTAACCCTACCTTCCCCACACTAATCTATTTGATTCGATTCGACACATTTCAAACGACTCGACATGATTCATCTCGATTCACCTTGAATTTGGTCAATTCGGCTCTATTCAGCTCTGTTTGGCTCTTTTCGGCTCTCTTCAACTCGATTTGACTCTATTCTACTGGACCCGACTCTACTTAATTCTATTCTCTTCTTTCTCTTGTGTTCTGTTGTGTTGTAGTCTAGCCTCTGCTACCGTACCCTTCTCTACTCTAATCTATTCGATTCAACGCATTTCGACGCGATTCCATGTGATTAGGCTTGAATCGGCTCGATTTAGCTTTATTTGGCTTGAATTGGGTCAATTCGTCTCGATCCTGCTCAATTCAGCATAATTAGGCTCCAGTGAACCTTATTCAGCCCTGTTCAGCTCTACTCAACCCTTTCTACTTTATTTGTCTCTATTTGGCTCCATTCAACTCCATTCCACACCACTCTACTCTTTTCTACTCTATTCTATTCTGTTCTACCCTACCCTACTCTAATCTATTCTAATCGATTCGATTCATCACGATTTGTCTCCTTTCCTCTCCATTCGAATCGATTCGGCTTGAATTGGATCTATTCATCTATATTCTGCACTACCCGACTCTGACTATTCCACTCTACTCAACTCTACTCCGTTCTACTCTTGGTATTCTCTTCTGTTCTACTCTATTCTATTCTTCTGTGCCCTTCCCTACTGAATCCCAGTCTAACCTACACTACTCTAATCTATTCAATTTAATTCGATTCCATTCAGTTTGACACCATTCGACCCGATTTGAGACAATTCGACGGGATTCGGTGAGATTCCGCGAGATTTGATGCGTTTTGGTGGGATTTGATGGAATTCGACGAGATCCGATGCAATAGGATGCAATTAAGTGTGTTTTGGCTCGATTTTGCTGGGTTCAGTTTGTCTCTATTTGGCTCATTTCAGCTCCACTAGGCTCCATTCATCCCGAATCTGGTCGACTCGACTCGATTCGGCTCATTTTGGCCATATTTGGTCCTATTCAGCGTTATTCGGCTCTATTCAACTCTTTTCTACTCTCTGCATCTGTGTTCGAATCCATTTGACTCCATTCCACACCATTCTATTCCGTTCTACACTACTGTATTCTACAAAACCCTCCCCCACCCTAGCCTATCCTAATCTAGTCTGCTCTTTTCTAGTCTCCTTTTCTATTTTCTCGATTCCATCCTATGCTACTCTACCATACCCTGCACTAAGCTAACGTACCCTGACCTATGCTGTTCTATTCTATTTCCTTCTATTTTCTCTGTTCCACCGTATGCTTCCCTACCCTATGCTACCCCACCGTACCATACTCTACTACTTAGGGTTACTCAATAAGGGTCCTAATTAAGGGGAGTAGTTCGGGCAAGGGTACTCCTTAAGGCAAGTGTACTAGTTCAGGCTACTAGTTAAGGCCAGGGTACTAGTTAAGGCCAGGCTACTAGTTAAGGCATGGGTACTTGTTGAGGGTACTGGTTAAGGCAAGGGTACCAGTTCAGGCTACTTGTTAAGGACGTACTACTAGTGAAGGCAAGGGTACTAGTGAAGACTACTGGTTAAGGCAAGGGTACTTGTTAGGACTACTAGTTAAGGCAAGGGTACTAGATTAGGCTAAGAGTTCAGGCAAGGGTACTCGTTCAGATTACTGACTTAGGGTACTCTTCAAGACTAGTTGTCTAGGCTACTGCTCTATGCCACTAGTCTAGCTGACTAGTCCAGCTTACTAGTCTAGGCTTCTACTCTAGCCTTCTCTTGTCTACTCTAATGTAGTCTACTTGCATCTACCCTAGTCTTCCTATCATAAACTACCCTACCCTAACCTATTCTAATCGATTCCATTTGATTCGATTCAAAGCATTTCGATGCGACCGGACACCATCACGCTTGAGTCGGCTCGATTCCGCAACATCAGCTCGATTCAGCTCGATTTGGCTCGAATCGCTTCAATTCAGCTCGTTTCCACTTGGTTCAGCCTTATTCGGCCCTATTTGGCTCGATTCGACTCTTTTCTACTCTATTTGTCTCTGTTCGACTCCATTTGACTCCACTCTTCTCCATTCTACGCTATTCTACTCTATTCTGTTCTACTCTACCCTACGATACTCCAATCTATTCGATTGGATGCGATTCGAAGCAATTTGGTGTGATTCATCTCGTTTTGTTTCCATTTGACTCGATTCGGCCAGAATTGGCTCTATTCAGCTATATCCTGCACTCTTTGACTCTATTGGACTCAATTCTACTCTGCTCTACTCTTGTCTGCTTTACTCTCTCTACTCTACCCTACTGTACTATATTCTATTCTGTACTATTCTGTTCTATTCTACCCACCCGCCCCTCCCCTACCCTTCCCTAATCTATTTGATTAGATTCGATGTGACGTATTTCCACGCGATTTGACGCGATTAGGCTTGAATCAGCTCGATTCAGTTCGAATCGGCTCTACTCGGCTCGACTTGGCTCCATTTCACTCCATTCGGCTCGATTAGGCTCGAATTCCATCGATTCTGCTGGATTCTGCTCAATTAGGCCTTATTTGGGCCTATTCGGCCCTATTCTGCTCTATTAGACTCTTTTGTACTCTATTCATATCTATCCGTCTCTATTGGACTCCGTTCAACTCCATTCCTCACTATTTTCCTCTCTTCTATTCTACCCTTCCCTACCCTAATCTCTTCTAATCGATTCGATTTGATTTGACGCGATTCGAAGCAACCGGACGTGATTCGTCTCGTTTTGTCTCCACTCGGCTCAATTCGGCTATGTTCTCTCTCTTTGACTCTATTCTATTCTGTTGTATTCTTTCTGTTCTGTTCTATTCTCTCCTATTCTGTTGTACTCTATTCTATTCTACCCTACCCGACCCAACGGCACCCCACCCGAACCTACCCTACTTTAATCTATTGGATTCAATTCGATTCCGTGCAAAGCGATTTGATAGGACTTGACTGGATTCGGCAAGATCTGAAGGGATTTGATGAGATTCCATGCGACTCGACGTGATTCAGTAGGATTCTCTGAGGTTTGACGCAATTCGAAGTTATTCGACGTGATTCGATGGGATTCGACACGATATGAAGCGATTTGACCTTGTTTGATTCAAAACGATGTGACTCGACTCGATTCGACCTGATTCGATTCGACGCTGTTCGGTGACAGTCAGTGCGATTCTGCTTGATTCCACTCGATTAGGTGTGATTCGGCAGTATACAGCTCTTTTCGGCTGTATTCAGCTCCATTCGTCTCTATTCAGCTTATTCGGCTCTATTCGACTGTATTCGACTCTACTCTTTTCCACTCGATTCTACTCGATTCTATTCCTTCTATTCTGTTCTAATCTCTTCTATTCCACTCTACTCTGTTCTATTCTCCCCTCCCCTCCCCTCCCCTTCTCTAATCTATACGTCTGGGTTGGATTTGACGCGTTGAACGCGATTCGAGGCGATGAAGCTTGAATCGGCTCGATTCGGCTCGATTTGGCTCTATTCGGCTCAGTTAGGCTCCATTCAGCTTGTTTTGGCTTGAATCGCTTCGAATCTGCTCGATTTGGCCTTCTTCGGCCCTATTCTGCTCTATTCGACTCTTTTCTACTCTATTCGTTTCTACTTGACTCCATTCTACTCCATTCTATTCATTCCACACTATTCTACTTTATTCTGCTCTACCCTACCCAACACCACTCTAATTTACTCTACTTGCTTCTACACGATTCCTCTCATTTTGTCTGCATTTGGCTCTATTCAGCTCTATTCTACTCTTCTCTACTCTATTGTATTGTTTCTACTCTGTTCTGTACTATTCTACTCTATTCTACCCTACCCTATGCTACCCAACTCTAAGGTATTGTAATCCACTTGATTGGATTTGATTCAACCCATTTCAACGCGATTCGGCTCAATTTGGCTCTGTTCAAATCTATTCTACTCTACTCTATTCCCCTCTACTCCACTCTAGCCTACTCTTTTCTGTATTCGTTCTGTGTCGTTCGGTTCTATTTTGTTGTGTTCTGTTCTGTTTTATTCTATTCTACTCTATTCTACCCTACTCTAGCCTACCCGAACCTCCCCTAGTCTAGTCTATTCAATTGAATTCGAGAAATTTTGACGCGACTAGGGACCGAATCAGTGTGATTCATGTCCATTCGGCTCCATTTGTCTCGAATAGTGTCGATTCAGCTCGATTAGGCTCGATTTGGCTCCATTAGGCTCGATTCACTGGATTCGGCTCGATTTCGCTCAATTCAGCTCGATTTGGCCCTCTTTGGCCCTCTTCAGCTCTTTTCTACTCTACTCGATTCCATTGCACACCATTCTACTCCATTCTACGCTCTTCTACTATACCCTACTGTAATTGATTCGATGGGATTCGACGCCATTCGACGCGATTTGTCTCGTTTCGTCTCCATTCAGCTTGATTCGACTCTGTTCTACTCTACTCTATTCTACTCTACACTATTCTGCTCTGCTCTACCCTTTTCTACTCTATTCTATTGTATCCTTTCCATTCTCTTCTACTGTGTTCAAGTCTACTCTATTCCATCCTACCCTAATCTAATCTATTCTACTGGATTCGATTCCACGCATCTCCATGCGATTCGGCTCAAATCGGCTCCTTTCCACTCCATTCATCCCCAATCGGCTCAAATCGGTTCGATTCAGCTCTAATCGGCTCCATTCGGCTCTAGTCAGCTCGAATAGGCTCTGTTCAGCTCTATTCGGCTCTATTAGACTCTACTCAACTCTATTATCTCTTTTCGACTCCACTCGACTCCATGCTACACCATTCTACTCCATCCTAAACTATTCTCTACTGTATTGTATTGTACTCTCCCGTCCTGTAGTCTATTCTAATTGATTGGATTGGATTGGATTGGAATTGATCAGATGCAATGCAATTCGACCGGATTCGACGCGATACGGCACGATTCCACGGGATTCGGCGTGATTCGTCTTGGTTTCTATCCATTTAGCTCTTTTGGGCTCTATTTGGCTCTATTCGGCAATGTTCGACTCTACTCTACTCTACTCTTCTATACTCTGCTCTTCTCGACCCTATTCTTTCAGTTCTGTTCTCTTCTGTTCTGTTCTACTGCACTCTATTCTACCCTACCCTACCCTAACTTAGCCTACTGTAATCTGTTCTATGCTATTCGACACACTTGAATGGGATTCGACCTGATTCGGGTCATATCGGCTCGATTCATCTCCTTTCTGCTCCATTAAACTCGATTCGGTTCTATTCGGCTCTTTTCCACTCTATTCGGCTCTTTTTGGCAGTATTCGACTCTATTTGACTCTAGTCTACTCGATTCTTTCTGTTCTGTTCTATTCTACTCTATTCTATTCTTCTCTACCCTACCCTAACCCTACCTTCCCCACACTAATCTATTTGATTCGATTCGACACATTTCAAACGACTCGACATGATTCATCTCGATTCACCTTGAATTTGGTCAATTCGGCTGTATTCAGCTCTGTTTGGCTCTTTTCGGCTCTCTTCAACTCGATTTGACTCTATTCTACTGGACCCGACTCTACTTAATTCTATTCTCTTCTTTCTCTTGTGTTCTGTTGTGTTGTAGTCTAGCCTCTGCTACCGTACCCTTCTCTACTCTAATCTATTCGATTCAACGCATTTCGACGCGATTCCATGTGATTAGGCTTGAATCGGCTCGATTTAGCTTTATTTGGCTTGAATTGGGTCAATTCGTCTCGATCCTGCTCAATTCAGCATAATTAGGCTCCAGTGAACCTTATTCAGCCCTGTTCAGCTCTACTCAACCCTTTCTACTTTATTTGTCTCTATTTGGCTCCATTCAACTCCATTCCACACCACTCTACTCTTTTCTACTCTATTCTATTCTGTTCTACCCTACCCTACTCTAATCTATTCTAATCGATTCGATTCATCACGATTTGTCTCCTTTCCTCTCCATTCGAATCGATTCGGCTTGAATTGGATCTATTCATCTATATTCTGCACTACCCGACTCTGACTATTCCACTCTACTCAACTCTACTCCGTTCTACTCTTGGTATTCTCTTCTGTTCTACTCTATTCTATTCTTCTGTGCCCTTCCCTACTGAATCCCAGTCTAACCTACACTACTCTAATCTATTCAATTTAATTCGATTCCATTCAGTTTGACACCATTCGACCCGATTTGAGACAATTCGACGGGATTCGGTGAGATTCCGCGAGATTTGATGCGTTTTGGTGGGATTTGATGGAATTCGACGAGATCCGATGCAATAGGATGCAATTAAGTGTGTTTTGGCTCAATTTTGCTGGGTTCAGTTTGTCTCTATTTGGCTCATTTCAGCTCCACTAGGCTCCATTCATCCCGAATCTGGTCGACTCGACTCGATTCGGCTCATTTTGGCCATATTTGGTCCTATTCAGCGTTATTCGGCTCTATTCAACTCTTTTCTACTCTCTGCATCTGTGTTCGAATCCATTTGACTCCATTCCACACCATTCTATTCCGTTCTACACTACTGTATTCTACAAAACCCTCCCCCACCCTACCCTATCCTAATCTAGTCTGCTCTTTTCTAGTCTCCTTTTCTATTTTCTCGATTCCATCCTATGCTACTCTACCATACCCTGCACTAAGCTAACGTACCCTGACCTATGCTGTTCTATTCTATTTCCTTCTATTTTCTCTGTTCCACCGTATGCTTCCCTACCCTATGCTACCCCACCGTACCATACTCTACTACTTAGGGTTACTCAATAAGGGTCCTAATTAAGGGGAGTAGTTCGGGCAAGGGTACTCCTTAAGGCAAGTGTACTAGTTCAGGCTACTAGTTAAGGCCAGGGTACTAGTTAAGGCCAGGCTACTAGTTAAGGCATGGGTACTTGTTGAGGGTACTGGTTAAGGCAAGGGTACCAGTTCAGGCTACTTGTTAAGGACGTACTACTAGTGAAGGCAAGGGTACTAGTGAAGACTACTGGTTAAGGCAAGGGTACTTGTTAGGACTACTAGTTAAGGCAAGGGTACTAGATTAGGCTAAGAGTTCAGGCAAGGGTACTCGTTCAGATTACTGACTTAGGGTACTCTTCAAGACTAGTTGTCTAGGCTACTGCTCTATGCCACTAGTCTAGCTGACTAGTCCAGCTTACTAGTCTAGGCTTCTACTCTAGCCTTCTCTTGTCTACTCTAATGTAGTCTACTTGCATCTACCCTAGTCTTCCTATCATAAACTACCCTACCCTAACCTATTCTAATCGATTCCATTTGATTCGATTCAAAGCATTTCGATGCGACCGGACACCATCACGCTTGAGTCGGCTCGATTCCGCAACATCAGCTCGATTCAGCTCGATTTGGCTCGAATCGCTTCAATTCAGCTCGTTTCCACTCGGTTCAGCCTTATTCGGCCCTATTTGGCTCGATTCGACTCTTTTCTACTCTATTTGTCTCTGTTCGACTCCATTTGACTCCACTCTTCTCCATTCTACGCTATTCTACTCTATTCTGTTCTACTCTACCCTACGATACTCCAATCTATTCGATTGGATGCGATTCGAAGCAATTTGGTGTGATTCATCTCGTTTTGTTTCCATTTGACTCGATTCGGCCAGAATTGGCTCTATTCAGCTATATCCTGCACTCTTTGACTCTATTGGACTCAATTCTACTCTGCTCTACTCTTGTCTGCTTTACTCTCTCTACTCTACCCTACTGTACTATATTCTATTCTGTACTATTCTGTTCTATTCTACCCACCCGCCCCTCCCCTACCCTTCCCTAATCTATTTGATTAGATTCGATGTGACGTATTTCCACGCGATTTGACGCGATTAGGCTTGAATCAGCTCGATTCAGTTCGAATCGGCTCTACTCGGCTCGACTTGGCTCCATTTCACTCCATTCGGCTCGATTAGGCTCGAATTCCATCGATTCTGCTGGATTCTGCTCAATTAGGCCTTATTTGGGCCTATTCGGCCCTATTCTGCTCTATTAGACTCTTTTGTACTCTATTCATATCTATCCGTCTCTATTGGACTCCGTTCAACTCCATTCCTCACTATTTTCCTCTCTTCTATTCTACCCTTCCCTACCCTAATCTCTTCTAATCGATTCGATTTGATTTGACGCGATTCGAAGCAACCGGACGTGATTCGTCTCGTTTTGTCTCCACTCGGCTCAATTCGGCTATGTTCTCTCTCTTTGACTCTATTCTATTCTGTTGTATTCTTTCTGTTCTGTTCTATTCTCTCCTATTCTGTTGTACTCTATTCTATTCTACCCTACCCGACCCAACGGCACCCCACCCGAACCTACCCTACTTTAATCTATTGGATTCAATTCGATTCCGTGCAAAGCGATTTGATAGGACTTGACTGGATTCGGCAAGATCTGAAGGGATTTGATGAGATTCCATGCGACTCGACGTGATTCAGTAGGATTCTCTGAGGTTTGACGCAATTCGAAGTTATTCGACGTGATTCGATGGGATTCGACACGATATGAAGCGATTTGACCTTGTTTGATTCAAAACGATGTGACTCGACTCGATTCGACCTGATTCGATTCGACGCTGTTCGGTGACAGTCAGTGCGATTCTGCTTGATTCCGCTCGATTAGGTGTGATTCGGCAGTATACAGCTCTTTTCGGCTGTATTCAGCTCCATTCGTCTCTATTCAGCTTATTCGGCTCTATTCGACTGTATTCGACTCTACTCTTTTCCACTCGATTCTACTCGATTCTATTCCTTCTATTCTGTTCTAATCTCTTCTATTCCACTCTACTCTGTTCTATTCTCCCCTCCCCTCCCCTCCCCTTCTCTAATCTATACGTCTGGATTGGATTTGACGCGTTGAACGCGATTCGAGGCGATGAAGCTTGAATCGGCTCGATTCGGCTCGATTTGGCTCTATTCGGCTCAGTTAGGCTCCATTCAGCTTGTTTTGGCTTGAATCGCTTCGAATCTGCTCGATTTGGCCTTCTTCGGCCCTATTCTGCTCTATTCGACTCTTTTCTACTCTATTCGTTTCTACTTGACTCCATTCTACTCCATTCTATTCATTCCACACTATTCTACTTTATTCTGCTCTACCCTACCCAACACCACTCTAATTTACTCTACTTGCTTCTACACGATTCCTCTCATTTTGTCTGCATTTGGCTCTATTCAGCTCTATTCTACTCTTCTCTACTCTATTGTATTGTTTCTACTCTGTTCTGTACTATTCTACTCTATTCTACCCTACCCTATGCTACCCAACTCTAAGGTATTGTAATCCACTTGATTGGATTTGATTCAACCCATTTCAACGCGATTCGGCTCAATTTGGCTCTGTTCAAATCTATTCTACTCTACTCTATTCCCCTCTACTCCACTCTAGCCTACTCTTTTCTGTATTCGTTCTGTGTCGTTCGGTTCTATTTTGTTGTGTTCTGTTCTGTTTTATTCTATTCTACTCTATTCTACCCTACTCTAGCCTACCCGAACCTCCCCTAGTCTAGTCTATTCAATTGAATTCGAGAAATTTTGACGCGACTAGGGACCGAATCAGTGTGATTCATGTCCATTCGGCTCCATTTGTCTCGAATAGTGTCGATTCAGCTCGATTAGGCTCGATTTGGCTCCATTAGGCTCGATTCACTGGATTCGGCTCGATTTCGCTCAATTCAGCTCGATTTGGCCCTCTTTGGCCCTCTTCGGCTCTCTTCAGCTCTTTTCTACTCTACTCGATTCCATTGCACACCATTCTACTCCATTCTACGCTCTTCTACTATACCCTACTGTAATTGATTCGATGGGATTCGACGCCATTCGACGCGATTTGTCTCGTTTCGTCTCCATTCAGCTTGATTCGACTCTGTTCTACTCTACTCTCTTCTACTCTACACTATTCTGCTCTGCTCTACCCTTTTCTACTCTATTCTATTGTATCCTTTCCATTCTCTTCTACTGTGTTCAAGTCTACTCTATTCCATCCTACCCTAATCTAATCTATTCTACTGGATTCGATTCCACGCATCTCGATGCGATTCGGCTCAAATCGGCTCCTTTCCACTCCATTCATCCCCAATCGGCTCAAATCGGTTCGATTCAGCTCTAATCGGCTCCATTCGGCTCTAGTCAGCTCGAATAGGCTCTGTTCAGCTCTATTCGGCTCTATTAGACTCTACTCAACTCTATTATCTCTTTTCGACTCCACTCGACTCCATGCTACACCATTCTACTCCATCCTAAACTATTCTCTACTGTATTGTATTGTACTCTCCCGTCCTGTAGTCTATTCTAATTGATTGGATTGGATTGGATTGGAACTGATCAGATGCAATGCAATTCGACCGGATTCGACGCGATACGGCACGATTCCACGGGATTCGGCGTGATTCGTCTTGGTTTCTATCCATTTAGCTCTTTTGGGCTCTATTTGGCTCTATTCGGCAATGTTCGACTCTACTCTACTCTACTCTTCTATACTCTGCTCTTCTCGACCCTATTCTTTCAGTTCTGTTCTCTTCTGTTCTGTTCTACTGCACTCTATTCTACCCTACCCTACCCTAACTTAGCCTACTGTAATCTGTTCTATGCTATTCGACACACTTGAATGGGATTCGACCTGATTCGGGTCATATCGGCTCGATTCATCTCCTTTCTGCTCCAT